>NC_040897.2:15764239-15979324 GCF_900634795.4 Betta splendens
GGAACAGTTCATCCTCCCAAATCCACCTTCAGCAGAGTTCAACACTGTTCCTCAGTGTTCCTCGCTGATTCCAGGCTCTGGACGTTGGATTTGGATTCAACACAACTGAGCAAGTCAATGTCTCCACCTTCAAATTATAGGCAAGTTAAAATGAAGCCCATAGCAGGAAACGCTCACATGTCAGTGGAGCAGCGCCGCCAGCTGAGGGAAACATTTTCACAGAGGAAGGAGAACAGCTTAATTTCGAATCTGATGTTATTGTAGGAGTTTCGCTGTGATTTAACGCCGGCGTCCGCTGCCAAAGCTCTGCTGGTGCAAAGATTCCTGCTGTCAGACGATCATGATGTTGGGGCTGAGGCACAGACAGGACTGGGAGCTGGACCCCTTCAGGCCGACTTACTGGGCAGGGGAGCAGGGAAGCAGCCGGGCCAGAACCACAACCCGTCTCGCTCGCGGTCCCGGCGGCCGCAGCCCCCCCCCCCCCCCCACTGGCCTCTCTGCAGGACCTGGACCCAGCGGAGCTCCCACACGCTTCCATTGTGCAACCGGCCAACAATTCACAACACAATCAGGCGCGCACAGGAAGCGTGTGCGCACATGTTCCCTCAGAGTCCAACAATCCAGTTACCACCTTTACACTGCAACAGGCAATTTCCTGTGCGGCTCAGCTGATGAGATTTCAGAGCAGTAACGGGCCAGTAATTGAATCTCGGAGCTCTTGTTAAAAGCGCAGCTGTCGATGGCAGCGCTCGGTGGACGGCGAGTGTGAATTCTTGTGTCGTGGCGCAAGTGGGGAAAGTCCATATGCCAGGCATCAGCAGAGGAGCCCGCGGCTTCTCACGCAAAGGTCCCACACGTCCACGCAGGCCGCGCAAGCAGCAGTCATATGCAAATACAGCCGGGTATTAACAGGTCAAGACGCAGATTTCTAAAAGCAAGGTTTCAGTTCATCCACTAACGCGGGTCAATAAATACTGTTGCGTTTCAAAGATTGAGACAAACTAAAGGTGAAAGTTAAGACGATTTATTCTGCGGAGAACGTTTTTATTTCACCAACAGGAGCAGAGGAATTCAGGGAAACACAAATCAGCAGGATTCATGACAAAACACACAGATCAGTCACAAAAATGAGGTTTAACTGTGTCTAAAGCGTTTTAAAGAGATGTTGGTAGTAAAACTAGCAACGTTTCCCAAAGAGCCAGATGGTAAAAATGAATCAGTCCATGCAGTAAAACCAGCACAAGGCCTGACACACAAACGACCCAGGAAAAGAAACACACACACACGCGCTCACACACACACGTACACACACAAACGACCCAGGAAAAGAAACACACACACACGCGCTCACACACACACGTACACACACAAACGACCCAGGAAAAGAAACACACACACACGCACACGCACACACACACACACACACACACACACACACACACACACACACACACACACACACACACACACGCACACGTACACACACAAACGACCCAGGAAAAGAAACACACACACACAAACACGCACACACACACACACACACACACACACACACACACACACACACACACACACACGTACACACACAAACGACCCAGGAAAAGAAAACACACACACACACACACACACACACACACACACACACACACACACACACACACACACACACACACACACACACACACACACACACATTGAATTCAGTTGTATGCACATATTTACACAGGACAATTAACAGCTGTTGTTTTCCTTCTACAGCCTTAATGTTTTATTTCATATATTCTATTTCTCCGGCCTTCTTTTGAGGGGCCAGGAAACAATGGGGCTGATTCAATAATCAGTGTGGCTGCTCAGAGCGGCCTGGGAGGCCTCCTCTGTTTATTTTCCGTGTATCGCGTTGCGTTTTCTTCTTGCCTTCATGACCACGCGGAGCCCTGACATCCTGCCCCGGCCTCACGTCCCACTCAGACCTGCACCTCCAGCCCACGGCCCGTCCCCCGTGGCCCCGGACCCGTCAGCGCCACCACTCACCACTGCAAAACAGTCCAGACCCGCAAAGGTCAGGCAGCTCACACACCATGAATGAGAGCCCAGACTAAACATGTGTATCATAAATAAACCTACGTGAAATACGTTCATAAATGACTGCAAGCAACAAAACGAAACCAAATGCTGCACGAATCAAATCAGTTCATCTCACTAATAAAGATCACCATGAAACTGACATAAAGCGTTCTGATGCTGAGACGATGAATTTAAAAAACAGCTGTGGAGTAATCACAGCTTGGACACACATACACAAACTCACACACACACATATGAACACGGACACACACACACACACACACACTCACACACACACGCACACACACACACACACACACACACACACACACACACGCACGCACACACACACACGCACGCACACACACGCACGCACACACACACACACACACACACACACACACACACACACACACGCACACACACACACTCACACACACACTCTCACACACACTCGTCATCTCGTCATCACGCACACGCCTGCAGGGATGAAGGCAGCAGCAGTGCAGCGCCTGCACCGTGTTTGACAGGTCACGTCTGAGCAGCCGCAACTTGGCCCCACGTTCCTTTCAGTGTGTGCAGCCTCTCGGCTGCTGACTGAACCCCTTTGTTCGGCCGTGACCCTCTTAAGCGCAGGTTGCAGCCTGCAGCCATTCCACTTTGGATTTGAACCCTATCGCGTGTCACACGGCTAAGTCGACCAGGACCGAGCCTCTTCCCTCAGACGCACGGAAACAAGTGTCCATTGACTTCACAATGAAGGCTGCACCGGGGTTTAAGCTAAAATAACTAGATTAGCAGAAGTATGAAGCAAACACACACCAGCGGGACATCACCTGTTTGCAGGAACATGTCCTCACTTCTGACCACTCCAGAACCCAGGAACAGCTGGAACCTGGAACCATCCACACACAAGATAAAGAACACAACTGTTTGGAGCTAGAACTGAAGTCAACAAAGGATCCACCTCTGGAGCTCAGAGAGACGCCAGCCACCACCCGGCCGTCCTGCAACACAAACCACAGCCACGGCCCCAAAATGGCCGTTACAGGGAGGCAGCCTCTTTCAAAATAAATGCCCTGGCTGCTCTGTGACAGTAGAATTAAACCCGCTGCTTTGATAAAGGCTCTTTATCCAGTGTTAATGTGTCAAAAAAAGCCGATTGCTTCCCAGGTGTCAAGATGACGACACTCAATGCAACACAATTTGATTCAACTACATTTCAACTTCACCTCATCGGCACATTTTTGAGGAGTTCCTATCAAAGACCTGTTGAGACAGTTTATTTCTGGAGCCGACTTTCACGTCTGCCATCACACGACTGACAGCGCGTTGCTGCTGCAACAACAACGCCTGACACGAACAAAGTGGAACGTGTCTTTGTCAGTTTCAAGTGGCTCTCGCTTGGTTTCATCAGCTTAATCAGGTCAAACTGCGACTTAAAGTGACAAATGTCACGCGGGATCTGATCTGTCATATGTTAAATGAAGGGACATTTCAGCGATACTTAATCCTGGAAAAGTGGAAACTCGTGGAGTGATGAGGTTTTAGCAGCCGATAAACGACGGCCTAAAAACGACCCGGCACCAAGATGCATTGTGGGATTACAGGAGCCAAACCAGACCCATCTGGTTTCTGCGGCGTTGCCCAATAAATGAAGCTGTATGAAGCAAACCTGGCCACAGCTAATGAAATGCTAACATTTGATGCTGTGGTCGTATCTGTGCTGACTCTGTGCTGTTTTATCTCCTACTGTCTCACAATAAGGAAACCTCAGCAGCGGTTGGTAATGATTATCTCCAGAAGGACAGATCAGCTGTAACTGGTTTATGCCTATGATCACATAACAGTAGTTTATGTGAAGCAGGTCGTCCATGAACCCTGTTGAACCTGAAGCCGATCGGAGCGTATCGATTTATGAGCTGAATTTGTTTCTCTGCGTTCAGCTTCCTGACGAAGTCGACGCTTGATGTGACGGCAGCGAGAACGGCCTGAAGCCAACGCGAGGATCAATCTTCACGAGTCACAGCGGCGTCCTTTAAACAGACACATGACAAAATGTTACTGTCACACGTCACTCTGCTCAAACAGCAGCAGCGTAAACACACAAGTCGAGTGGTTTCATCACAAACTGAAAAGTTGGTAACTTGAAAACTGATGCTTTTCGTAATCATTAGAAAACACCTGGAATCATAAACGGTGCAGTTCCTGGAACGTTCTCACACTTTAAAGGGACATTTTCCTTGAACTAATTCAAGGTGTGAATTAGTTGAGGATAAACAGCTCGTTGCTAATCATTACCCAGCGTTTCAGGCTTTGAGGCTGAAGCGCACGGCTCAAACATTTACTGGTGTCGTCCAATGATGCAGCCAATGTTTGACTTGATCCTGTCACAGCGCAGTCACGGGACGAGACTGACACAACTCCAGTCCCCAGGAATTTTAATTACGCTGCTCTAGAACTCTACGATACAAAGACTTGACAAGCTGAACGCGCTTTTGCTCAAGGGTGCAAATGTTAACACAACAAACAACTTTCCTACACAGTTTAAAAAACGTCTCCACATCTTCATACAAATTAACAGAACGAAGTTTCTGATCAGTCGCATGGAACAAAGTTCAACAAAGTTTTCTCCTCCCTCCTCCTTTCTTGATATTTGCACCTATAAAGTCTGGAGCGAGGTCGGAGGTCGGTGATTTGTGGTTACTGATTAATTTTTTATTTATGGTTTAGATAACGAGTGGACCTGTGCAGAGCAGGAGGCCTCGTGGCCTCGTGTGACTGGAGAAAATGACGTTTGCTATGATGTGACGAGCTTCACGTTCTCGTCCTCTGATTTCTCTGAGTGACAGTGAAGGATGCGATGACGCCAGGACACAGAGACGCAGGTGCTTCTTGGTTTTGGTGAATGTGAAGGTTTGAACTTGCGTTCCTTCACTCATGATGCTCTCCTTCACCTCCCTCTCTCGTCCATCCTTCTCTTTCCTGCTCCTCGTCCCTTCTTACCTCTTGTCGCTCCCCCGCCCTCGTTTGGCTGAAGTTAAATGTCTTGTGTGAGATAACATCATGGTAGGAAATTCCGCCTGTGTTGCCAGACTGCTCAGTTTTCTCCCCAGGGCTGGCAACAATGTGTGTCCTTCATAAGTGCCTGTGCAGCACTCAGGAGCTCCACTCATCCCCCGTGAGCCCGGTCAAAAGACCCGCCAGCGAAACCCGACGCCGCGCTCCCGGCTCCACGCCAGCGCCGCGGCAGGATCAGGGCACGGACACTGGAGCGCCGGCCCACAATCACACGTCTGTTTACATGACATGCAGCTAGTTCATGTCTGTGTTTACCATTTGCTCTCTACTTTTGTTAAAATGGTAAACATTTTACAGCTGTTCCGATAGAAGCAGGCTGGTGGTGCTAAGCTAAGCTAAGCTAAGCTAAGCTAAGCTAAGCTAAGCACAAGCAGCTAACGTTTCATTAACTTGGTCCTACACCATGATTACTCAGGCTTTTCTTTATTCTACTTGACTATTTCTCATTAAAGTCCGTTTGTTTGGTCAGTTGTCTCCTGGTCCCTCGGCTGTAAATACCCATAATGCATCACAGCAAAGTGCATGACGAGCCTTTCATGTCAGGAGTCTACAGTTTCGTTCATCTGGCAAGTAACGAGATAAAAGTCAGGGACAAAAGGTTAAAAAAGTTTTTTTTAAACACTTGCCTGCAGAAGTGAAATCCCAGGAGGCGACATGTTTGTTTTGTACGACCCCTGAGAATTAAAGCCTATAGCGCTTCTGGCAAACACACCGAAGCTGCAGATGCTCAAAGACGTCGTGTTCCCCTCGTCTCGGCTGCAGCGAACGGGGCTGTGCCTCTCAGCGGATTCTCTGCCCCACATAAAGATGTCATCAGACAGAAGCTGTAAATAATGTCGGTGACGCGCTTCATTCCTGTGATGACAGATGAGGACGATTCAGGAGCCAGTACAGTTCCCAGACATGACAGCTTGAATGCGCTCCATTTATTTACGGCCTCTCCCCTTTTTGCCGAAGCCTGGAGTCGGCGCTGGTTCTGGTGGCTGGAAACGGACTGGAGCTGCTGGATGACGGAGCTGGAGGAGGTCCAGAAGCTCCGTCCTCTGTCAAACAGCAGCTTCTTGTGTCCCAGCGCTGCGTTCGCTGCCCCTCGTTCGGCTCCGACCGGTCGAGTAAGGTGGACCCACCCTGAGCCGGGTTCTGGACGTTCCTGCCTGACTTCATTGAATAGAACCCAGCAAAACACCGAACTGATTTATAAAGTTACAACCACACACTTACACTGGAATTTTGTAAATTCTGAGTTTGAAGAAATACAAAGATTAGAGTCTATTTGAAAACGTTGAGCATCTTTCGTGTGTCACTAAAAATGTGACAGCCGTCAATCATCTGTCTCCGCAGGGTGCCGCCGACAGCGGAGCAGCAGGTGTTTGAGCAGCAGCTTCAAGCACAACAATGTGGGTAAATGTTAGTAAAATGACTACCAGCGTTGTCCTTGAGCTCTCAGAGGTCGCAGCTTTTAGAAACCATCCCCACTCCCACACATGACCCGGTGGAGAGGTGTGAGTCAGAACAAACGGGTCCGATCGTGCTCTTCAGAACCCACGCAAACTTGAATTGAGGCTTTACCAGCACCATTTAAACGTAGTAAAGCTGACGCTTGTCTGCGTTGACTTGTTGACACCAGGCACAAACTGGTGCTGGACCAAAGTGGGACCAGTCCAGTGGCACCGCTAGCTCCTCTCATCCTCGCTGCGTGTCCACGGTGGAAAGGAGCGGGTGTGTGCAACCAGAGCTGCCCTACGAGCCAACACAAGCGCACACGCGCCCCTCCTCGGCGCGCTGGCGGCCGCGGCGGCCTCCTGCTAGCATGCGCGGCCTCCTGCTAGCATGCGCGGCCTCCTGCTAGCATGCGTAGCCTCCGCGCTCGGAGCCAAGACAAACAGTCGCGTTTAGGTCTAAGGGTGGATGGAAAACGACATATGTGAACTTGAAATTGGTTGATTTCCTGTGAAAAACACACAGTCCATTACTTGGGTTTCAAGCTGTAAGGTTGCCAGGTTGTGTGCTGGTCCAATAGAAAAGCAGAACAGCTATGTGGAGCACAGATGGTGCAGCATATGGGCGAGTTTAAGTACGAGGGAAAAAATCATCCATTTGTCCAAAACCTGTTATTCAAGAGAGAAAAAAGACAAATTTGCAATTTGAAAAAACGATATTTTTAACACATCTGTGTGACTCAGTCTGGGACCATATGCTTTAATTGTGCTGCTTTTTAAACACAGCGTCTCACCAACATTGATGTTTATTTCTGACTCTCTGAGGTTTTAATGGTTTTCCTTTCAGGACACAATTTTTCAGGTTGAAGAATTACTGGTAAAACACAAAACTTGTTTTGTTTCTTGTTGTTGCAGGAGTTCACGTGTCGGACGTAAAAGCTGCAGCTTCGCCGCGTTGGAGACACTATTTTATCTTTTGAGTCCGACTGGTGGCTCAACAACCAGGTTAGAGACTGAGGCCACACATTTATGATCGTTAACAACGGGTCATTCATCAGTTGTCTTTTACCTGTTGCTTTTGGTCTGTGACTGCATAAAAAACACCTGTCTGCAAATTATTTGAAGTATACAAAATATGTAATATCTGAGTGACTTAGTATTTGTATTAGAACCTGGAGAAATCAATGGGCAATAAGTCTCACTACAGGATCACTACATGCAAAGTAAGTGAGGCTGAGATCAGTGGTTTGATCCAGGTGATCCAGAGGTTTACTGCACTGGTCCAAAACCAGTAACATCGTGAGAACCTGATGCAGACGCCCCGATGGGTCCAATTCCTGATGCAGCACAACAAATCTGAGAGGCCACAGGTGAATATGTGCAGCAGTGGAGAGAGAGAGACACGGGTGAAAACCATCAACAGCAAAGCAGAGACCAAAATAAAAGCACCAGCGTCGACATCAGAGCAGGTTCACATCACAACTGAATTCATTCAAACTAAACAACTAAAAAGTTCAGATCCATTCAACTCCACCTCCACTTCTTCTGTCACAGGAGAAGCATGTTCAAGTTTATTAGAATCAGGAGTCTACAAATTGCTGACTCTGCCTTGTCCTCGTCCTCGCTCCCTGACTGGAACCCATGCTATGGACCGTCAGGCAGACGGCTTCAGACAGCAGGGTCCCCCGTGGAGCCGAGGAGGACCTGCACACACAGACGGGACCAAACATGTTTATGCCTCAGCCAAACGCAGACTTCAGCTCAAAGAGCAGGAAGGAGAGCGCTGAGGGAGCGAGGGGCGAGTGGGCGAAGAGAGAGGGGGCAGACGCCAGGAGAGCTCGCTCTCACATCTCATAAGAAAGGAACCAGCTTCAGATGAGGGAGGAGCTGCAAAGGGACACACTTCACCTTCCTGTGAATGTGAGAGGCGGATCACAGGAAGCGCAGCGGAGACGCGCTTAGAGGAGGATGTGAAGAGACGGCTTGAAATGATCTCGGGATAATCTGCATTTGTTTAAAATCTTTTACATGAGCACAAGGAAATCTGTGTGAAGCGGGAGCTGCTTTGGACTTCATTACAGTGTTTACTGCCTCAGCCTCGGCCTCAGCTTCAGCTTCAGCCTCAACCCCAACCTCGGCCTCAACCTCAGCCTCAGCCTCAGCTTCAGCTTCAGCTTCAGCTTCAGCTTCAGCCTCAACTTCGGCCTCAGCCTCAACCTCGGCCTCGGCCTCGGCCTCAACCTCAGCCTCAGCTTCAGCTTCAGCTTTAGCTTTAGCTTTAGCTTCAGCTTCAGCTTAAGCCTTAGCCTCAACCTCGGCCTCAACCTCAACCTCAGCTTCAGCCTCGACCTCAGCCTCAGCCTCAACCTCAACCTGAGCCTCAGCCTCAGCCTCAGCTTCAGCTTCAGCCTCAGCCTCAGCCTCTACCTTAGCCTCAGCCTCAGCCTCAGCCTCAGCTTCAGCCTCAGCCTCAGCTTCAGCTTCAGCTTCAGCCTCAGCCTCAGCTTCAGCTTCAGCTTCAGCTTAAGCTTCAGCTTCAGCTTAAGCCTTAGCCTCAACCTCGGCCTCAACCTCAACCTCAGCTTCAGCCTCGACCTCAGCCTCAGCCTCAACCTCAGCTTCAGCCTCAGCCTCAGCCTCAGCCTCAGCCTCAGCCTCTACCTTAGCCTCAGCCTCAGCCTCAGCCTCAGCCTCAGCTTCAGCCTCAGTCTCAGCTTCAGCCTCAGCCTCAGCCTCAGCCTCAGCTTCAGCCTCAGCCTCAGCCTCAGCTTCAGCCTCAGCTTCAGCTTCAGCCTCAGCCTCAGCCTCAGCTTCAGCTTCAGCTTCAGCCTCAGCCTCAGCTTCAGCCTCAGCCTCAGCCTCAGCTTCAGCCTCAGCCTCAGCCTCAGCCTCAGCCTCAGCTTCAGCTTCAGCTTCAGCCTCAGCCTCAGCCTCAGCTTCAGCCTCAGCCTCAGCCTCAGCCTCAGCCTCAGCTTCAGCCTCAGCCTCAGCCTCAGCCTCAGCTTCAGCCTCAGCCTCAGCCTCAGCTTCAGCTTCAGCTTCAGCCTCAGCCTCAGCTTCAGCTTCAGCTTAAGCCTTAGCCTCAACCTCGGCCTCAACCTCAACCTCAGCTTCAGCCTCGACCTCAGCCTCAGCCTCAGCCTCAACCTCAGCTTCAGCTTCAGCTTCAGCCTCAGCCTCAGCCTCTACCTTAGCCTCAGCCTCAGCCTCAGCCTCAGCCTCAGCTTCAGCCTCAGTCTCAGCTTCAGCTTCAGCTTCAGCTTCAGCCTCAGCCTCAGCCTCAGCCTCAGCCTCAACCTGGGCTTCAGCCTCAGCCTCAGCCTCAGCTTCAGCCTCAGCCTCAGCCTCAGCTTCAGCCTCAGCCTCAGCCTCAGCCTCAGCTTCAGCCTCGACCTCAGCCTCAGCCTCAACCTCAGCTTCAGCCTCAGCCTCAGCCTCAGCCTCTACCTTAGCCTCAGCCTCAGCCTCAGCCTCAGCCTCAGCTTCAGCCTCAGTCTCAGCTTCAGCTTCAGCTTCAGCTTCAGCCTCAGCCTCAGCCTCAGCTTCAGCCTCAGCCTCAGCCTCAGCCTCAGCTTCAGCTTCAGCCTCAGCTTCAGCTTCAGCTTCAGCTTCAGCCTCAGCCTCAGCCTCAACCTGGGCTTCAGCCTCAGCCTCAGCCTCAGCTTCAGCCTCAGCCTCAGCCTCAGCCTCAGCTTCAGCTTCAGCCTCAGCCTCAGCCTCAGCCTCAGCTTCAGCTTCAGTTTCAGCCTCAGCCTCAGCTTCAGCCTCAGCCTCAGCCTCAGCTTCAGCTTCAGCTTCAGCTTCAGCCTCAGCCTCAGCCTCAGCTTCAGCTTCAGCTTCAGCCTCAGCCTCAGCCTCAGCCTCAGCCTCAGCTTCAGCCTCAGCCTCAGCCTCAGCCTCAGCCTCAGCCTCAGCCTCAGCTTCAGCCTCAGCCTCAGCCTCAGCTTCAGCTTCAGCTTCAGCCTCAGCCTCAGCCTCAACCTGGGCTTCAGCCTCAGCCTCAGCCTCAGCTTCAGCCTCAGCCTCAGCCTCAGCCTCAGCCTCAGCTTCAGCTTCAGCCTCAGCCTCAGCTTCAGCTTCAGCCTCAGCCTCAGCTTCAGCCTCAGCCTCAGCTTCAGCCTCAGCCTCAGCCTCAGCTTCAGCTTCAGCCTCAGCCTCAGCCTCAGCCTCAGCCTCAGCCCACCTCCTGGGAGATGCCTCCGCCTGAATCCTGGCTTCCGTCCCGCTCACGCATGTGCTGGAATCCAGGACGTGTCAGGACGTCCAGCGTTTGAGCTGGAACCTGTGAGCTGTCACTAACGTCTCTTTCGTCCATGATGCGGATGCGGCAATGTCAAACACGTGAAAACACACCCAAAGGAACAAACCACCTCTACGATCACTGTAAAACACTTCCAGCTCCAGTTCATAAACCACCATATGGATTAATTGGAATCTAATTGGTGCAAATCCCTTCCCATCATTTGACTCAGAACATGGTGATTTTTGTGGCTAAGCTCCTTGCGCTGCTCTAATATCTGCAGGTCAGAACTATGAACTGATTGTGAAGCTCATACAGAGAAGCATTCAATTAACAGCGGTGCATTTTACCTCTGCCTCCGCTCTTTGTTCCCACTTCCACGCTGCTGCCTCTGCCTCCTTTCACAGCCACAGCTGTGCAAAAGCAAGTTTATTAGCAGCCTTAGTATTTGTGACAGGCCATCCGGCAGACGCCGGGGTCCTTGAAGTGCAGCAGGGCTTCCCATGGCTGCGCTCCCCTGCCTCCCAGCAGGTCTGCCAGGCGAATTTACTGCCACTGTCAAAACTTCTGTCAGTCCTCAAAGGGAACGAGGAGCCGGAGACAGAGAGCGAGCGAGGGAGCGAGAGAGCGAGAGCTTTTTTACCCCTTCCTCAGATGCCCGGACATGCAGCGCTCCAACCCAGAGGCCCTTTGAAATCAGCCCGCTCGTTAATAGCTGTCTGGTGGAGGCTGGGGAGGGAACGCTCCACGGAGCCTGAATGGAGACACCAAAGTGCTCAAACTCTCATTTTCACCTCGCTGCAGCATGAATCTGTTTCCTGCAGCTCTTCCTCTGCAAATTCAAGTCCAGTCAGGTTAGTCACAAACAGTAATTAAAGCCTTAGACCCTGGAAATGATTCTGGCCCCACGCTGTGGGTTTATGTGCACTAGATACATCAGCTGCCCGCAGTATCCACGGTTGCACCGAGCTTATGATTAATCCACACTCCGTCCTCTGGGGCGTCCCGGGGCCGAGGACACACGAGGTGAAAACAACCCAGCGCTTTTAAAAACAACTCCAAGCGTGGAGCCATTCATCCCTGAGCATGTGCCCTCTCCCAGCCGCATACCTTCACGTCCTGCCTCAAAGGCATCCACACATAAAGCCGGAGACGGAGGGACGGGGCAGCGCCAACAAAGGGCCCGAGCAGCCGCCCAGGTTCCCAGTGCAAGGACAAAGGGAGCAGGGCCTCGCTCCGCTCCGCTTCCTACACCTCTTCCAGATGGCTCCTATAGCGCTCGTCATCGCCACAGAGCTAAAGGAGCTCCTACATCACTTTAACGGCTCATGTCAAAGAGTATTTATTCATCCAGCGCCGCTGTTACCACGGTAGCTAAACAGTTACCTTCAGCTGGCGAGATTAGTGGGTTGTTGCCTGGGCAGGACGCGGTGTTTGCTCGCTCTACGGCACAAAGGCCTTTATGTATTTAGGGCTGTGTCTCTAAATTTGGCAGGTCTGCGCCGTGAGCGAGAACGAGAGGGCGTGTCAGCGTCTGTGACCTCTGGAGGCGAGTTCAGGGGCCTCGGCAGCAGGTGACTGACAAGCACATCCTGCCACGTTCATCGCACCACTCAAGTGATGCTGTGACCGAACAGAGGCGTCCAGGTGCCTTCACTCACGCAGGCTGACATTTGCACGGCCGCCCCCGTCCCCCCCGGTTATCCTTTGACAGAGCAATCTCTAAACGAGCTCACTGCGGCGCTAAACCAACGGGCTGTCAGACTCATTGGAGGTGACGGAAGGTTAATTACGCCGCGGCGCGCGCTTTATCATGGTGGAGCGACGTCGCTGCGGTTTGAGGCCTCAGGAATGTCATTCAGGATGCCGTAAAACATGATTCATTCTCACCTGTAAAATCATCACTTACTGTGTGACAGTAGTAGTGGATCAGCTCCGTCTGCTGCTCCTCAGACTGAAGGTTAATTCCTCACCGCGTGTTATCTGACGCTCGTTAATGGCTGACTAACAATCAGTTTGGATTGAAACACAGTGACCTTTGAACTCCTTCAGCCTGGACCCATTCGTTGTAGTGTTGTGTGTGTGTCTCTGTCTTGTTGCTTTTCTACACCAGTTGTGTTTTGCTTCTGGTTTCCTGGAGCTGACAGACTCGCAGTCTCTCACCCCCACGTCGACTCACATTCACCCCAATAACTCTCCCCCGTCCGATGGCGGCGTGGGCAGTTTGTGTGTGGAAGCATTTGGGTTTGAGGACGGGGGCGGGTCAACAGGAGTGCAGGTTTTCCCCGGGTCAGGGGCGACAGCACCTTCCTGTGGAATGTGTCGACGTTCCACATAGAAACGCGTGCTTCCACACAGCCTGTGTTTTTAGGGAGTTCGGGTAGAGCGACGTACACAAAATGAAAAACACACAAACACCAAATACCGGAGGAAGCTGTTACCTAAGTAGCTAACATGTGTAAACATCAGCAGGAAGCCCTGAGTGCGTGAGTGTTTATCTGTGCAGGGTTTATTATCGCGTCTGCACCAATGTTAGTCTGATTCTACCTAACGAGTGAAGCAAGGCCACTGAGCCTCCAGGAAACGGGCCGAAGCTGCGCGCGTCCGGGCTTCACGTGGTCCGATACCAGCCCTGAATGGCTTTTCCAGCCTCCGAGCGGTAAAAAGGGGCCAACAGGTTTAACAGCGGCATAAAGAAGCGGGACCGGCTTCACTAAGACGAGGGAAACCTGCCAAATCCCCAGTTCCCCGAGGAAGAGAGGGCAGAACCTGCCGCTACAGACACTTCACTGCTTATCTCCTCCTCAAACATTTACACTCAGCTTCAGAAATGCAGCGCTGCTGATCTTCCCAACGTTCAAGGATCCATTTGATGAAGTGGATGAGATGCGTTCAAGGTTTCCAGTGTGCATTTAAGAAAGAAGCGCTCACATAAACTTTACCCTAAGTTTCTGTGAAGACACACTCTGACTCAGAGCTGATAAACACGCCTGCTCGCAGTCGTGCAGCAGCTTCAGTTTAATGGCAGTCGTGATCTGTTTAAATGATGATTCGTCACTGTTTCCTAAATGTCTGACCTGCCCACGTTCCCCACCTTTTCAAACGTGACCTGCGCCTCCTTTCGGCCCTGAAGGCCAGCGCTAATGGAACACTAGCAGCTTTCAGGCACGTTCCCCTGCCGCCAACCAGCTCCGAGGCTGCAGCCACGGCTCCTAATGAATCCTCAGGTCTGTGGAGAACCGGAGCCGGGCGACGGAGCGTGTTTATCAAGGACAAGACGTCATCGCTGCCGAACAAAGAGCCTAATTATAAACACAGCTCCACTGCTCGCAGAGGGAGAAATTTAAGAGCAGAGAGGCTCCAGGGTCCGACTGACGCCAGCAGAACAAGTGGCAATTTAGAAACGTCCTGCAGAAACGGCCTCCGTGCAGAGTTGACCTGGGCCGGAGGGATCGGGAGGCAAATGAAGACGATTTGGAGTTTGGCAGCAGCCTACGCTCCCGAGAACCGCCAAATGTCACTGGTTCCTTTTCCTCAAGGCCCGGATCCCTGCAGTGCTGTTCTCATATGAACGTGATGTGTGGGGCTTTGGTAATAAAACGTGACAAAGCTGGAGAACGTTTGAATGTAGCCTCAGCAAGAGGCGAATGAGAAAGTTAACAGAACGTCCCAGCAGCTCCGTTAGGGTTCTCCTCCGGGGTTGTCATCCATTACAGAGGTTCTCCTCCGTTACAGGGGTTGTCATCCATTACAGAGGTTCTCCTCCGTTACACGGGTTCTCCTCTGTTACAAGTGTTGTCATCCATTACAGAGGTTCTCCTCCGTTACAGGGGTTCTGCTCTGTTACAAGTGTTGTCATCCATTACAGAGGTTCTCCTCCATTACAGAGGTTCTCCTCCGTTACAGGGGTTGTCATCCATTACAGAGGTTCTCCTCCGTTACAGGGGTTCTACTCTGTTACAAGTGTTGTCATCCATTACAGAGGTTCTCCTCCGTTACAGGGGTTCTCCTCCATTACAGAGGTTCTCCTCCGTTACAGGGGTTGTCATCCATTACAGAGGTTCTCCTCCGTTACAGGGGTTGTCATCCATTACAGAGGTTCTCCTCCGTTACAGGGGTTCTCCTCCATTACAGAGGTTCTCCTCCGTTACAGGGGTTGTCATCCATTACAGAGGTTCTCCTCCGTTACAGGGGTTCTCCTCTGTTACAAGTGTTGTCATCCATTACAGAGGTTCTCCTCCATTACAGAGGTTCTCCTCCGTTACAGGGGTTGTCATCCATTACAGAGGTTCTCCTCCGTTACAGGGGTTGTCATCCATTACAGAGGTTCTCCTCCGTTACAGGGGTTCTCCTCCATTACAGAGGTTCTCCTCCGTTACAGGGGTTGTCATCCATTACAGAGGTTCTCCTCCGTTACAGGGGTTCTCCTCCATTACAGAGGTTCTCCTCCGTTACAGGGGTTGTCATCCATTACAGAGGTTCTCTTCCGTTACAGGGAGTTTGTCCTCCGTTACAGGGGTTCTCCTCCATTACAGAGGTTCTCCTCCGTTACAGGGGTTGTCATCCATTACAGAGGTTCTCCTCCGTTACAGGGGTTGTCATCCATTACAGAGGTTCTCCTCCGTTACAGGGGTTCTCCAGGGGTTCTCCTCCATTACAGAGGTTCTCCTCCATTAAAGAGGTTCTCATCCATCATAGGGATTCTCATCCATCACAGAGGTTCTCCTCTATCACAGAGGTTCTCCAGAGGAATTGTAGGTTCTGTCTCTCAAACGTGAAGTGTCTTGAAGTGATCACTTGGTGCTTTGTGATATGTGAATAAAGCTGAATTGAACTGTGACGACTGCTTCATCTTTAATCACTGGAGTCTGTAAAGTTCCACAAATCATAAACTTCGGCCACAGCAGTCGTGTTATTTAGTGTTTTTCCTGTCTTCCGATCACTATAGCCATTAAAACACTCTTATCAAGCGTAGCACTATTATCAGGTCCTCACCAATGTTTGTGTAACTTCAGCTGGTGTTCTACTCTCTTATCTGAGGGCTGTGTGTGCTATCAGAGGCGGGTTAACAGAGCTGCTGTCAGGACCTGAGCCCAGACTGGACTGATTGGATGGGAGGGTCTGAGTCACTGTTTGCTCTGGTTAATGAGCGGAAGGAAGGTGAGCCAATACAATACACACTATCAGGTGTGTGTGTGTGTGCGTGTGTGTGTGTGTGTGTGTGTGCGTGTGTGTGTGTGTGTGTGTGTGTGTGTGTGTGTGTGTGTGTGTGTGTGTGTGTGTGTGTGTGTGTGTGTGTGTGTGTGTGTGTGTGTGTGTGTGTGAGGCTGATTACTAGTCAGTCTTTGAGTAAACATGCCGCTAACTGCCAGCGAATCTCCACCGCGGAGGGAAGGAAGGGAGGAATCTGCATCCATCACTGCCACAGCACAGGATGGACACGCATGAACTGGGCCTCAGGTTTCCTCCGGTCAAGCCCAGAAAATGAAAGACTGCAGCACTGAGTGGAGAAAACACTTCACCGCTCTCAGGGAAATGTTCATACACAAGGCTCAGGTGGACCCGTTTCCTCCTGTTCGTATTCATACGCTGGTGTTTGTTGTATCTGGTCACTGACGTGTTTTCTTAAAGATCAAGGTCGACGTGTGGCCTCCAAAACTTAGACCCTTAACTCACATCTGATCACCTCCTGCCTCTTCTCCAACAGACACCAGGTTTTACATCCTCTAAATTACCCAATAACTGTGATTCAGAACCGGGCCAGGCGGATTTCAGACGCGGTTCGTTGCAGGTAAAGCTGAGTTTGGAAAGTGTCTCAGCTGCTGACGTCTCCGTTCACCATCATCCGCTTCCTGCCGATGGCTCGTCAGAGTGGGCGCCTGGTTTAATGCTGGGCCGCATGGACGTCAGGTGAGCGACCCAGATGCACCAACAGGTCCCTCACAGCTGAAACCGGGCCTCGTTGAGTCTGTGAGAATCGTTTTCTGTGGCGTCATGAACTCTGAGAGTCCTGGGAGAATCCGGTGGGAGCGGTGAGGACCAGTTACAGGGGAGTGGACCCACAATGCACCAGTCCACGTCCAAACAGATGCACTAATTCCATTTGCACCCTTTTAAAGGTGGTATGCAGGGGCCGCTGTGAAACCCTAAACCTCTATCGCAGAAGGCGGGGGCCGAGGCGACAGTTGGTGACTGGGCCCGCCGGGCCTATCAGCCTGTTAATCAATACGGGTTCCACTCTGACCGCCGCGGTGCTCGGCTGCCGGCTCGCACAGGTTCCACCATGAGAACGGTGGAACGAGGGAGGTCTGTCTGATAGAACCTTTAAATGTACTACGCCTCTACGTCCTTTACAGCCCGGCTCCATCAGTCCAGCCGGGTTTGGGTCATTTTCTGGCTTCACGTCCGGTTGTGTCTGCTGTTAAATGATCTGTAGGACTTTCCATTTTCTCCTCTGTTGCTGTTGGAGGGTGGCAGCGCTGACGGGAGGTGCTGCAGGGATGACGTGTAGCTGGTTCTGTGCGTGTGTGGTCGTAGACGCGTGGTCTGACCGGACCCGACGGGCCGGGCTTCCAGTGAGTTACCAGAAACGCTCTTTAATTCAATTAGGACGATGTGGAGCCGGTGCCAGCTTCCTCACAGCCTGCTAAGCCCCGCCCACCTGTGACCACAAACGCACAAAAACAGGAGTCCTTTAGCAAATAGTGCTGTTTGTGTGCAATTAGCTGTGATGAAGGCCGCGGGCCGGACCCACGCTGCCCGTCTGCCAAACCCACTCAGTCCATTTGAAGCTGATGAATCCAATAAGACGTGTGAACGGCTTTAATTAGTGCTATCACTGGCTCTATCTGCCCATGTCAGCTTATTTTCTCTGGGTTAAGCTCAGAAACTATTTACACACACACACACACACACACACACACGTCACAGTGATCGCAGGCCCAGCATGCAGAGATGGAAACATTGGCCCCAGCGTTAAGACAAACAGCCCCCTCCCTTCAACCAAGACGACCCCCCTCTGTGGGCTAACAAGACCACATTAACCTCCACCACACACACACACACACACACACACACACACACACACACAGCGCACACTTCTTGTCATATTGTCACTTCTAACTGAAACTCTTACTACCAGAGTTAATAAGGGAGAAACCTGGCGCTTTGTCCTGATGCAGTTGAACAGACTGCGTGAATCATATCTGATCTATAAATACAACCTGGACCGAAGGTCGGATTTAACTGACGTGCTTCTAAATCAACGTCTTTGCGCAGACGTTGATTTAGAAGAGAAAGATGAGCAAAGCGTTGGATTTTATTTTTCTCTACTTTGCATCCATGGAGTTAAGATGTGTTCAGGAGCTGTGTGTGTGTGTGTGTGTGTGTGTGTGTGTGTGTGTGTGTGTGTGTGTGTGTGTGTGTGTGTGTGTGTGTGTGTGTGTGTGTGTGTGTGTGTCTCCAGCTCTGATGTCTTTATTCCACATTAACGCTTCTTGTTTGTCACACAGACACAGTGATTATTACCCTTGGTCCTGAATGAATGTTTTAAACAAACTTCTGGAGACGTATCCCCAGATTGACCCCCTACACAACACACACATGCACACACACACACACACACACACACACACACGCACACACACGCACACACGTGCACACACGTGCACACACACACACACACACGCACACACGCACACACACTCACACACACACACACACACACACACACACACACACACACACACACACACACACACACACACACACACGCACACACGCACACGCTGGGGGCGTGTCCTCGCTCCACCCGTATAAGAACCAGGGACCAGCAGCCGTGGAGCGGAGAGAGAGAGAGCGGCGCCGACACAAAGGCAGAGCGGAGGCTGGAAGTCGAGCTGCTTTGGACTCCGCAGTGGCCACGGGCTCGTGCGCTCCGGCATGACTTCAGCCCTGGACTAAACGGACTTGCAGCCAACTTGCAGAGCGCAAGTTCGCTGGCACCTCGTCTACGTAGAAACGCTCGACAGGCAGCGACGATGCAGAGGAGCGCGGCGCGGTGGTGCGCGCTGGTGGCCGTCGTCCTGCACGCAGCGGGGGGCATGGCGGCCAAGGAGCTCCAGTGCCAGGAGATCTCCGTGCCGCTGTGCAAAGGCATCGGCTACAACTACACCTACATGCCCAACCAGTTCAACCACGACACGCAGGACGAGGCCGGCCTGGAGGTGCACCAGTTCTGGCCGCTGGTGGAGATCAAGTGCTCCCCCGACCTGCGCTTCTTCCTCTGCAGCATGTACACGCCGATCTGCCTGGAGGACTACAAGAAGCCGCTGCCGCCGTGCAGGAGCGTGTGCGAGCGCGCCAAGGCCGGCTGCGCTCCGCTCATGCGCCAGTACGGCTTCCCGTGGCCGGACCGCATGCGCTGCGACCTGCTGCCCGAGCAGGGCGACCAGGACACGCTGTGCATGGACTACAACCGCAGCCACAGCACCACCGCGGCCCCGGCGCCGGCCAAGCCGACCGGCCGCCCGCTGAAGCCGCTCAGCCCGCGGAAGAAGCCCGGCTACGCGCGCAACGTCCCCGGGAAGCACAAGCCGGCGGCGTGCGAGCCGGGCTGCTTCTGCCGCGCGCCCATGGTGCCGGTGAGCGGCGACGCGCACCCGCTGCGCAACCGCGTGAAGACGGGGCACATCCTGAACTGCGCCGTGCCGTGCCACAACCCGTACTTCACGCAGGAGGAGCGGGCGTTCACCGCCTTCTGGATCGGCCTGTGGTCCGTCCTCTGCTTCGTCTCCACCTTCGCCACCGTGGCCACGTTCCTCATCGACATGGAGCGCTTCAAGTACCCGGAGCGCCCCATCATCTTCCTGTCCGCCTGCTACATGTTCGTGGCCGTGGGCTACATCGTGCGCGTGATCGTGGGGCACGAGGAGGTGGCGTGCACCGGGGAGCACGGGGCGCAGTACATCCACTACGAGACCACGGGCCCCGCGCTGTGCACCGTCGTGTTCCTGCTCGTCTACTTCTTCGGCATGGCCAGCTCCATCTGGTGGGTCATCCTGTCGCTCACCTGGTTCCTCGCCGCGGGGATGAAGTGGGGCAACGAGGCCATCGCCAGCTACGCGCAGTACTTCCACCTGGCTGCGTGGGTCATCCCCAGCATGAAGTCCATAGCGGTTCTGGCTCTGAGCTCGGTGGACGGGGACTCCGTGGCCGGGATTTGCTACGTGGGGAACCAGAACCTGGACAACCTGCGCGGCTTCGTGCTGGCGCCGCTGGTGATCTACCTGTTCATCGGCACCATGTTTCTGTTGGCCGGGTTCGTCTCCCTGTTCCGGATCAGGAGTGTCATCAAGCAAGGCGGCACCAAGACCGACAAGCTGGAGCGGCTGATGATCCGGATCGGAGTTTTCACCGTCTTGTACACGGTCCCCGCCACCGTGATCGTGGCGTGTTACTTTTACGAGCAGCACCACAGGCAGACGTGGGAGATTACGCACAACTGCACGTGCATGACGGACCCGAACCGACAGAGACCGGACTATGCTGTTTTCATGCTGAAGTACTTCATGTGCCTCCTCGTGGGCATCACGTCCGGCGCCTGGATCTGGTCCGGGAAAACCCTGGACTCCTGGAGGACTTTTTGCACGCGGTGCTGCTGGGGGAGTAAAGCGTCGGGGGGCTCCATGTACAGTGACGTCAGCACGGGACTGACCTGGAGGTCCGGAACGGCCAGCTCCGTGTCCTGCCCCAAACAGATGCCGCTGTCCCGGGTTTGATTCGGACAATTCAATGCATCTTACACCACGTGGCACTAAAGACTGAACCCGCGCGAAGACTGTTTCCAATGTTTTTATTTGCTAAATTATTGTATCAGCGAGCCTCCACTGCCAGTTTATATCGAATTGACTCCAGCACTGCCCTAATGTGAACGGACTGACGGATCTGCGCGTGGAGAAGTTGTGTGATGTTCGGGTACTTAAAGAACGGCCTCAAATGACATCCATAGGTTTGAATGGAGCAGGTTGGGGGGGGGGGGGGGGGGTTGTCTGTCAGCGTGTCGTAATTAGCACATTAATGAGCGCATAATGGCTTCTCTTTAAATAATGACAGCGGAACAATGTACCTGTGTGGAAGAATGCAGCGCTTATCTGCGCCAATTGAATGCGCGCAGCTGACAGATTCCCCGTCGATAGGTTGAGGTGACGCTCTCACTGTAAAGACTGAGCTCCACGACCGAGCGCTAATAAAGCCTTAATAGTGTCGCATACGGGTTGTATTGGCGCTTAATTTGTGTATTTATATATAATAACCGATGTACATATGTTGTAGATTTGTATATGGGAATTTACGAGATTGTAAATATGTGTCATTTTCACTTTGATAGAAGATTTTATTTTGAGAATAAAACAACTTTTATTGGAGTTCTGCGTGTGCGTCCTGTCATTCTCTCCAGCTCTGCTCTGGTGTTTGTCACTCGGGCTCCGGAGCAGTTTTCTGCATGTGTTCGGTTCGGTGCCAGAGCAGAAAACCGCTCTGTGCGTAATAGTAATAGAAGTGAGGGTTGCGGCGGTTTTCAGCGCCCGTCAAGTGTCCGGAGCCGCAGAAGCGCACGCTGAGAACAAGAGTGAGCTGCAGGAGGTCTCCAGGGTTTAACGCCCCGAGCTTCTCTTCTCATTAATGGTCCGCTTCAGTTTAAGATTTAATCTGGATGAAGATTACGCTCGACCTTGTGTCCATTTAACATCATTTTTGACATTTTCTGAAAAAGGGGCTGCTCTCAAATGATACTGATACAGGTAGAAAGACGTCAAAAGCCATAAATTAATTCTTAGTCCTTTCTATTGACTGTCGTCTTCACGTGCTATTTAGTCCTTAGGTCATAAATCATTGCTGTGAGGTCCGCATCATCTGTGAGACGCACCGTCATCCTTCACTTGTTTGTCCCAGTCGTGTCTATTTTTGCCCCGTGTCGAAGCTTGGACCGTGTGGTTGTTATCATATTTCTAAAAGACATTTCTAAACTCCGAACACAAACCACGCAGGGCTCCAGAGCGCGGGAAGCAGCGTGAGGGGAGGAGGGTGACGCGGTGACGTGCTGCCACCTGCTGGTCAGGGTCCGTCGGTGCAGCAGCAGCCTGAGTAAAAGTTAATTTAAAAAGTGTTGACACAGACGAAACGAAACACATCCAAACTTTTGATGCGCAACCAAACAGCTGTGATGCGTTCACTGACATGGGCCACAGATCTGGTCCCAACCTAGAACCTAAGTCTCATTCGTGTCCTGCAGACGCTCATTCCAGCGAGGACTCACCACTGGAGGAGGGAGTTCGCGTTGTGGTGGCGGGCTGTGGGGGAAACGCTGCCTCGAGCCCAGAGGGAAAAAATATGAGCAGAGGAAACGGGTCGAGAGGTCGAGAGCGATCCATCTCCTCCCAACATAAACAAGGCGCCAGCTCAGGAAGAGCTCGTCACAGACGTGGCAGTGGTGGAACCCAGAGCAGCTCGTCTAATTAGGATGTTGTGTTGAACGCAGCCTTTGTCTAATAATCGTGTTAGCTGTTTGTGTCTCATTGGTTTGACATAAATCACGTTAAGACGACTGTGAGCATTACACAGCCTTCAATAGCAGCTATTGTTTATTGATTCAAAATAGAGAAACACAAACGTTACAGATGTTTCAAAAGATTCAAAAAACTTTATTAATCCCAGAGGGAAATTATTTTGCACACTTTCGTACAGTTAGAGGTAGACACAAGAAGGTAGTGAGATGAGAAATAAGAATGCTAACACATCTACACACACTCACATCTAATAGCTAATGATAAAACTGCTTCTAGAGCCTGATCTGGATTCCGTCTCTGTCTCTGTGACTTCAGGCCGAGCTGTCGTTGGCTAAAATCCAAGTTCAGCTCGTGAAATGGTCAAACGCTATCACTCATGTCACATATGGGTGTGCGTCCTACAGGATGAGGGTGCAGAGGTCAGAGGTCAGGGGTCACGTCTTTCAGTCTTATCCAGAGGCAAAAACAGAGAAGAAGCGTCAGTGCTTCCAGGCGTAAACTCAACATGCAACGAGGATCCGTGACTTTGGATCCTCACCCTCGGCTGCTGTGAGCACCTCTGCGTCCCTTCGCTCTCCTGTCCACAAACACCGCACGGCCCTGTGGCCTCATCCAACCTATCATTAACATCAAACGGAGCCAGAGTGGATTGTGTTGTCTGGGCCGGAGCCCTCGGGGACACCTCCGCCCATCCAGCCCCGCTGTTCATCAGAAACACAATCTCAGAGGTGAAGAGCATGCTGGGTAATCAATGCTTCTGATGCCTCACGGCTCCTTTGATGCGCGGCTGTGGTCAGTCAGAGCTGCTTCTGCTTCAGCGCCGCTGTCGCCCGTGAGATCGCAGCGCGTTATTGCACCGAAGGCAGCGCGTTCACGTCAGCTGAGGGCGATCGATGTGGAGACGCTGCTCGTATCGATGGTTGAGCTCGATCCATCCATCCATCCGCTACAGAACCAGGAGAAAAGCCATGAAACGAGCTTAATAAGTGATGAGGTTCAGGGACAAAATTCAACAGATGGAACTTTTCCGGTTTGAAGCAGTGGATGAACCAGGTTCTGGTTAATGTGTTAATAGATTCTATTCTCTTGAAAAACAATGTTGTTTTGTGCTGTTGAGTCATTTTGACCACTAGATGGCAGTAATGGCAAATATTTATTGGCTTTTTAAATTAAGAAAAGAAAAGAAAAGAAGAAAGCCTTCATCACATCTGTTTACATTTAACAACAAAGCTGTCTTCTTCATTCAACCACCCCCCCTATGTTAAGAACATTTCTGAGCCCAGTAGAAAAGCTGCTCATTTCAGGAGTGAAAACTCAACCTGTTTCTGCAGTCGGTGCAGACGAGCGAACCTCGAGTGAACAGCGCGGTTTATTATTGAAGCGGGTGTTTGTGCTGCTCCTCATGGAGCAGAGGGTGACGTGGTTCTGTGTGAATGGGCTGTGAACCTTTGACTCATGCACCCGTGATGAGGCACTGATCGGAGCGTTTAAAGCTGCGTCTGTGGGTGGAACCAGAAGCAGCAGACGCAGCGTTTGTGTATTTTTGCTGCTTCTCGCCGCTTCCTTGACCTCAGCGTTGATCTGCTCCTTCCTCAAACAACCGGCCGCTCGCTTGATGTTTCTGCACGTCTCAGCTGCTCCAAATACCAGCGAAGAATGAGGGGGGCGTGTGTTTGGTCACGTCCCTGCGACTGCTGGTGCCGTCATTGTTTAGCCTTAAGCACAAACAGTCCGGAGGCAGAGCTGAGGGTTTAAACTGATAAAGAAGTGCGGTTCCAGCGAGGCTGGTTCACTGTGCAGCTGTGAGCGTTCTGTCACGTGAAGCTGATGTGAAGCGGAGCCGCACAGCAGTTTGTGTGCGTGCATCGTCTGGAGTTGTGTAACGGTACATATTGATACGTGGCCTCTCAGCAGCACCTCGTCCTCATCACTCCTAACCTCATTATTCTGTGTAGGTCCACTTACACCCAGGCTCTCCTGTCTGGACCCTCAGCCTGCTGGACCGGGTCCTCTGCATCCGGATCGAGCAGAGCCACGTGTGTGGCGGCTCCTCTGAGGGGAGACACGGCTGAAGCAGCAGCTTCGTCCGGTTGAATCCCTTTAGGACCAGGCCGCTCAGCGTCTCTGTCGGCGCCGGCGGAGCTGCCGCTGGGACGGCTCCGTCTGGATGAGAGCCCTCCGTCCTCAGCGCCGCCTGTGGTGGTGAACACGCCGCTGCGCTCCGCTTTCATCTCCTCCACCAGCACCGCCGCTCTCCTCCATCTAAGCATCGCCCTCACGGAGCTCACCAGGTCCAGCAGACTCAGCAGAACGGACAAGGAGGCGACGCCGAGCATGAGGTGGAGCATCAAGGTCTTTTCAGTGGGTTTGGAGACGTAGCATTGGACCCCTGACACGCAGGGAGCCTCGTGGCAGAGGACGCTCTTAGGCACCGACAGCCCAAACACCACAAACTGACCCGCGCCACAACAGGCCTCCAGAACCATGCGAAGGACCACGCTCAGCGAGTAGGTGCCGTGGAAGCGCGGAGGTCCACGTCCACGCGGCGGCGGCGCCGGTGTGGGACAGCACTTCATGGGCCACGTAGGCGGCGAACAGCGCGTGGGGGAGGCCGAGCACAAGGCAGTGGAGGAGCCAGAGGCGGTGGACGGACACGGGGGCGAAGGCGTCGAAGCAGGCGGTGGAGCAGCCCGGCTGGATGGTGTCACAGACGAACCGGGCCTGGTCGTCGCTGTAGAGGGTGGAGCCGGCGAGCAGCACCAGCAGCAGGCGGGGCAGCAGCATGGACAGACACCAGGTTTTACCTGCAGGAGAAGAAGAACCCGTGAAGGCCGGGCCTGAGCAGCAGCGACTCGCAGCGGCACCGTCTGCATCATCATCATCATCATCATCAGCAGCAGCAGCAGCAGCAGCGACTCGCAGCGGCACCGTCAGCATCATCATCATCATCATCATCATCAGCAGCAGCAGCAGCAGCAGCAGCAGCGACTCGCAGCGGCACCGTTAGCATCATCATCATCATCATCATCATCATCATCATCATCATCAGCAGCAGCAGCAGCAGCAGCAGCAACAGCAGCATCATCATCATCATCATCATCATCATCATCATCATCATCATCAGCAGCGACTCGCAGCGGCACCGTCAGCATCATCAGCATCATCATCATCATCATCATCATCATCAGCATCATCATCAGCATCATCATCATCATCATCATCATCATCAGCAGCAGCAGCAGCATCATCATCATCATCATCATCATCATCATCAGCAGCAGCAGCAGCAGCAGCAGCAGCAGCATCATCAGCAGCAGCAGCAGCAGCAGCATCATCATCATCATCATCATCAGCAGCAGCATCATCATCATCATCATCATCATCAGCAGCAGCAGCAGCGACTCGCAGCGGCACCGTCATCATCATCATCATCATCATCACAGGGTCAAGTTCCTCAAAACGAAGCCTCAGCTGCTAACGTGACCCTGGTTCTTCACACAGGCAGATTCTGTGATGGGAAGAACCATTAACTCACCCATGAAGGAGACGTTCTGACTGACGGCGCTGCAGATCAGACCTGCTGCTCCCATCGTCCTGCCTTCAGTCAACCCTCCGTGGACTGAACACTGACCCGTCCTCGTCCTTGCTGCTAAATCCAGCGGCCGCTTGTCTTCTGTTGCTGCCTCT
This sequence comes from Betta splendens, assembly GCF_900634795.4. NCBI lineage: Eukaryota > Metazoa > Chordata > Actinopteri > Anabantiformes > Osphronemidae > Betta > Betta splendens. The sequence goes on from NC_040897.2 coordinate 15,790,315, forward strand.
CACCAGGACCCTGCCAGGACCTGTGCGTCGAGCTATTCTTACCAAGCTGCCTTCAGAGCATTGTTGGGATGTCACGGCAACTTTACTGGAGGCTGGGACTGTGGGTGAACGCTAATAACTGGAATAAGACACGTGCTTAATACTTCAATCAGTCCAAACGAAACGTCTCTGGCTCAAAAAGTACAAACGAAACTGTTAGAGATGGACTTTTTTATTTATTAAAAACAATAAACAGGTCAATAAATAATTTACACTGAGCCTCAGTTTAAATGTTTATACACTGTACAAAGGTGATTAGTAAAATAATTGATAGTTGTAGTGCTTTTATAATCAGACAAATAAGAAACGTGTCAAATTAGCAGGACTTGTTATCTGATAGAAAAAGGCGACGAGAGCATGAGTTTGTGCTAAAGGAACGCTCGCGTTCTGTTAGCTGGGATGACTCTGGACTTTGGCCTTTGGACTAAGACTCATGCTTTGATTCGGGGAAGTGGTTCTGGTGTCAGTGACAGTTTGGTTCTGGTGTTCTTCATTAATTCATTCTCTGGAAGCTCAATCAAAGTCAACTGTTTCAAATGGTCTGTGGATAAACAGGGAGCAGGCACAACACCAGCACCACCTGGTGGTTCTGTTGGGTCACCGCGGGCCCTCGGACCGGTTCGGCCCTGACACTTCAGGTCAGGTCAGCTATCAGCTGAGTGGAGCTGAACCAGAGTCAGCAGACTAGTTGTGGCAGAAAGAAGAATGAGCTGCGTTGGCAGCTGCTGAAGTGGTCGAAGTCGCTGTGGCAGAAGGTACAAACACACCAATGTTTACTGTGCATCCAGTCTATTATCTCACCAGCTAGAACCAAACCCACTCTACATGACTGCTTCCCTCCAGAGATGCACTAGATGTTAGCGCTGGTTTAAGCAAAACCTCCAGGAGAACAAGACACCAAAGCACAAAAACACTTATCAGGCGTCACATCCGACCGATGCCGGTCCTCCTTCTCTGAACCCACGGCGTCTGTGGGAATGTTGAATGAATGCATGAGCAGAAGCACAGTAAAAAATAGGACGCAGACCACCTGAGTATCGAGAGGTACGACAGAAATACTGTAAACCTTGAATAGGAGGACTAGGGGTTCTAATACTTTAATCTAAGACCTGCCAATGCAAACGTGTAGAGAACAGGTAGAAATACAGGAGCTACGCTAGCGTGTGTGGAAATCTACACTTGGCAAAGTTCAGATAGTAGGATAAATAATAACTTATATGCTTGAGTGTGACGTTGGTGGAGCATCAGACGATCCGGTCCAAGGTTCAAGGCCGGTTCCTCTTCAGGAACGCTGCTGTCACTGATGAACGGAGGCACTGCGAAGGCATCAGCTCTAGTCTGAACCTCTGGAGCTGTGCTGCCAGAAGCAGGAGCCCAGAGGTGTGCGGCCCGGCGCCGGTGCCGGCGGCTAGGAGAGGATGGCAGGAACCCATCTGACGCCGCACACATTGTCCACGCTGGCCCAGCGGGTCCGAGCGGCTCTGCGCACGTCCCTGTACTTGTCATCACACAGTCTGGAAATAGCCTGCAGAGAGGAAACACACGGTCAGGTCCGGTTCAGGCTCAGGTCCGGTCGACAGCAGCTGAGCGGACCACCACCTCTAGCTTCTGGGCCTTGTCCCTGCTGAGCAGCTCCAGCGGGAAGCTGAGGTTGTTGGACTCCGACAGCGAGCGCAGGTCGAAGTAATACTTGGCGTAGACGCTGGACGGAACGTTGATGTTGAACTGCAGCAGCTCCAGGAACTGTCGCTCCAACTCATTCCTGCACAGAGTCACAGAATGAGGCCGTGCCCTCCTCACACAGACCCCCCCCACCCCCCGTGCCACTCACATGTCCTCCACCGTGATGTCCTTGAGGATCTGGCAGTAGTCGACGTTCCACACGGCCTGGTCGTCCCACACCTTGGAGGCCAGAAGGATGGCGCCCAGGACCATCCGCTTCCAGTTCCCGGGACAGATGTCGATCTCTGCGTAGGTCAGGAGCCGCTCCAGGTACACCTGCACAGACGAGCTACTTCATCCGGCCCCCGTGCCGCCGTCTCTGCTGGTGCAGACACTTACCAGCGTGACGATGGCGCACTCCGCCGTGAGCTGAGCGGCGCTGAACAGCGTCCTGACGAACCGGTAGATATGTTTCTGCTCCGGGTCGTGTTGGTCGTAGTCGGACGGGACTTCAGCTTTCTGAAAGCAAGAAGCAGAGGGGTTAGAAAGAAGGGAAGGAGAGCACTGAAGGATGCACGGTATTAAATATGTGTGGTGTCCTAACAAATGAAAAATGTCTGAACCTTCAACAAATCAAATCACAATTTATAAACATTATCGTAGCTCAGATAGATAGTTTGTGTCAGAGGCAGAGACGTCGTAGCAGCAAAGGGAAACGTTACAATTATCCTTGAGTTATTTCTTTGCTACGTTGTCTCTGATGCTGTGACACAATCTCACTCTGGTTCATTTGGACCTTGGCTTGTTTGTCTTAAAGTTCAAGTTTGTGTTGACATAGAAGTGATGTATGTAGTTTGTTATGTGGCTAATCTTGTTTGGGGCACGTGGAAGGTTCTGCTCTCTGACCAGATGTAGCATCACTATATGCTTTGGAGCATCGGTGTTCCCCAATCGGGCCTAATAGATTAATCATACGCATTTCAGCCGATGTAGTACAAAATGGATCAAAGTGGAAACTCACAGAGAGAGGATGGAGCTTTTCATCAAATATGTCCAGCAGCATCCCTCCATCAGTGTCTCTGGAAGCAAACACAGCTGCTTTCAGCCTCAGTGAAGCCAAATGATCTTACTGTAAACAGGCTTTTCATTATATGCTCACTACACTTCACATGCTGCAGACCCACTACGAGCCTGCGTTCACTCACCTGTTCTTTATGTGGTAGTAAATGGCCAGGGCCACGCTGTCAGGAGAACAACAAGGTGAGTGACAGAAGTCTGCAGGAGCATTGATGGGTGGAGGCGGCGTCTTTACCCTTTGATGGTGTATTTGAGGTTGGGCTGGCTGACCGTGTTGTCGTCCAGGAAGATGGTGGCGCAGGAGCTGTACTTCCGCCGTGACGTCCCGTGCTGCACACACAGTGACGCAGTGTTATTAAAGCACATGGTGCTGAGCCACACGCGCTGGTGGCAGAGAGTTAAGTCACTGATCAGCTGGTTCATGGGCAGAAACAACAGGTCACTCACATTATGGTTGATGAAGAGGCTTTTTCGTTTCTCACGAACTGTAAATGAAACAGGATGTTTGTCAGTGAACTCAAGGTTTTATGTCCTGACGGTGACAACAAGGTTAAATCCAAACCGAGCAACTAAACCAAGACCAGAAGTGAAGCCCAACACACTGTTGCTAATTTAGCTGTAGCAGCTGAGACGTGACACTAAGACCCAGGGTTAGAAACAAACACAGTGCAGAGATGCTGCTGCTCCAGCAGAGGGAGACGGAGTCACAGCAGAGTAACAGCAGAGGGAGACAGAGTCACAGCAGAGACACAGCAGAGGGAGACAGAGTCACAGGAGAGTCACAGGAGAGTCACAGCAGAGTCACAGCAGAGGGAGACAGAGTCACAGCAGAGACACAGCAGATGGAGACAGAGTCACAGCAGAGTCACAGCAGAGACACAGCAGAGGGAGACAGAGTCACAGCAGAGTCACAGCAGAGACACAGCAGAGGGAGACAGAGTCACAGGAGAGTCACAGTAGAGACACAGCAGAGGGAGACAGAGTCACAGCAGAGTCACAGCAGAGACACAGCAGAGGGAGACAGAGTCACGGGAGAGTCACAGCAGAGACACAGCAGAGGGAGACAGAGTCACAGCAGAGGGAGTCAGAGTCACAGCAGAGTCACAGCAGAGTCACAGCAGAGGGAGACAGAGTCACAGCACAGACAGAGTCACAGCAGAGTTGCAGCAGAGTCACAGCAGGAATACTCACTGTTCCTGTAGAGAAGCTCTGAAAACAGAGGAACCAAAAAGCCTTATTCTGTTTGTAGAACTACTACACTACTCATCAACTTAATGAAGTTTTCAGCCACGATGTAACATATGACATTCTCAATGCTTGTTTATGAGGCTGTATAATAACATCAAAGAACTGATTCAAATAAAAAGCAGGCAGATGCTGTGGATGAGGAGCAGCTGATGATGGTGAGGAGTTGTGTATCGGGAGAGAGCGTGATGCAAACATCTCCCTGTTAACTCAAGCGTCTCTGCCTCTGTGTTTCGGCCTCTTCCTCCATGTTAATACATTTGTCAGTGCGGTGCCTGAGGGCAGTGGCAGTGCAGCACGGTTCCGTCCAGGGCCCGTCGGCTGCGTGGACCATACTCACCGTCGTTCTGGGACTTGCTGAGGAACATGGTGCTGGCTCGCGGGTGGTCCGACGGGTTGTACTCCATGTTCAGCTCTGCCCAAACACACAGCATGAGAAGATTAGCCACATGAGATGAGTGCCGGGCAGCAGCTAATGCAGCGCTCAAGCTACTGGACCCAGTTCTGATATAGGATCAATACTCTGCAGTCACATGCTGCCTGTCTACAGGCCCTGGGTCACGTTGGTGCACGTGTCCCCTCGTCTCCTGAACACATCCAGCATCCAGCCGTCTGCAGCTCATCTGAACCACGGCCCAGAGGCAGGAGCTAGGACGGAACCCGAGCGTGGAGACCAGCACCTACGCTGCATTAGCTTCTAACGCGTCGCATTCTGAAGGAGATTCTGAAGGAGCCGCTCTCCACCAACAGAGATGGTGTCAAAGCGTGTGAGTTTGAACACTTGGTTTAAAATGCCCAGCATGCAGTCTGCTCTGCCGTCGCTCCTCCTCCGACCCAGATTAGGATCCAGACGGTTCGATCAGCAGCCGCTGTGGACGGATGACAGTGAGCTGATAGCAGGAGCAAGTTCCAAACAGAGGCGACCTCGTTTCTGTCCGTGGAACCTTCACGTCCCTGCAGCGGCGTGTTCGGAGCCAAGAGTCTGAATGTGTGGCTATAAACTCTTTGTATTTTGAGAGAGGAAATATTCATCTGCTTGTTTTCTAGACCAGAGCAGTTTGTGTTTGCTTAAATCACTTCCAGAGGATTTCTTGTCCTGCTGGTTTGGGTTTTTGTCCAGTCTGGACTCCCTCAGTCACCAGTCAACTCTGAGGAGGTTTAGTGGTGACTGCTGAGGCCTCAGTCTGGACCTGGGTCTGCGTCTGTGTGGGTTCCGTCCAGGTTCATTGGTGACATGATGCTTTTCAGACTAAACTCAGCTGACTGGGCCTAAAAAGCTGGGGCTGTGGTAAACTGGGATTCCCAGAGTGCACGGGGGCTGGAGCTGATATGTGATCTTCAGGTAAACTTGAAGGAAAACTCGCGGTCGGCACCTGCCGGTGCAACAGGAGACGCTTGGCTGCGTGTCAGCGGGAACCCTACCTGTCCTCACACTGCACTCACATAATGAATCAGCCTCAGCCGAGCTCGCGGCGGTCGCACCCGCACCGCGACCGTGCCTTGCTCATCAACGCTCAGTGCGGACGTGCACTAACTTGTGTCCTGCAGCAGCTCTTGATGCTGGTTTCACATTGAGGAACCTGCTGTGTCAGTGTCTCAGGAGCACCGCATGCTCAAAAGCGCCGGTTTCAGCAACACTGTGCTGCTCTCAGTTACTCAGAGCAAACGTCAGTCCGATCCACAAACGTCCTGTCAGCGTTCAGACCGTGAAGATAAAGCATCGGTTGTTTCCCTTTCTAGTCACCAGTCAATCCGCCGTGCTTGTTTGACTGACTGAATAAACCCTGTTTCCTGACGCAGAGGCTCTAGTAGCACGTCGGGCCTCACCGGGCCTGACTGGGCCTGACTGGGCTCAGCCTCACAGCCCAGTCTGAGCCCAGTCCATGGGAGTCGCTCCTGTGCAGTCAGTGGGTTAATGCTCAGTCACGCATCCTAATCTCCACAGGCTTCACTTTGAAATGTGCTGCACGTAAACGCACAAACAGCTAAATGAGGTCTTATTAATATTTAACGAGGGCCTGTAGACTGACACTGGAGCAGAGGGACCTCATCCACACAGTGCAACTCACTCCACAACTACTGTTTCTTCTTTGCAGCTGATTCTAAAATGACGGCCACCGCTGCTAATACATTTACCACCAACTAGCATCTGTGCTCTGAAGCAAACCTCACCTTTCAGCCAATTAAGCCGACTTGCTGGGATCGTGTGTAACGCTCTCACCATCACCAGACGTGAGCACAGTGAGCGTTTACGTCTGCTTATTCCGACCGTGGACAGAACAGGTCACTGATCATCTGCGCTCGTCTGGGAGGATGAGGATGAGAGCGACGCTCCCCCCGTACGACCCTCCTCCTCATTATGCAAATCAGATAGTCCTTTCATGTTCAAAGCCGTCACAACGTCTGAAGTGCTAATTAGTTGTTGGTAGTAAATGAGTTACTCATTACCAGTCAGTGAATCAAACCAGGACCCTCTGGTTCCTTCCTGTGCTGAAAGGCCTCATTTATGGCAGAGGAACAGAGAGATCCATTTGTGGACTTGTCTGCTGGTTGCCGCATGCTGGACTCACGGACCACTTCCTGCTGAAGCACGCGACGGCTGCTGCTGCAGCGGCGCCGCGACGGTGGGAACATTTGGTCGTTCACTGAAGGTTCAACTATCGCTTTAGTAAATGCAGTTGAATCACTTCAATGAGCCAAAACAAGCAAAACCAATTTCATCACCAGCTTCCAGCTCCCAAAGGCAGAAATAACACGACGCTGGACCTAAATTAAGGAGCATCAGCTGACGCCTCATGGAGACGAGTCACCCTGGAGCACAAACACAGCGGGCTTTGTCAAACGGGCCGTCACATGACGCCCCCTCCTCCCCCTCTGCCTCCGGTGGTCGTACGTTCACAATTACACTGCTTCAGACCACAGTGTGATCAGCCCCAACAGACCATCTGCTCCTCAGAATCTGGAACCGAGAACGTCGTTCTCCCAAAAACTGCAGCCGGGTTCTGCTCTGGACCGGCTCAAGGCGGGTCAGCGATGGTGTTACGTGAGGCGATTACACAGTGTGCTCCTGAGAGCAGAGCATTCTGGGAGGTCGCTTTAGGACGAAAATCCCCCAAGGGGATGTAACAGCTCAGTGCCCCTGATGAAAAAAGCCTGAATATCCATGCGGATCCTAAGGTTTAATTATGATTGACTCAAATGTCACTCAGCACCGTTTCTGATTTCAGATCTAAACTGCTCAGTCGTTCCCGGCGCCTCAACGCGTGTAATCATTTACAGCTTGTACAAACAAGAATAAGAATTCCCAGTAATTCCCAGTAAGCGGCCTGTGCGATGGCTGTGATCAGACCTCAGGCACTACATCCTCCACGCCGTCCTTCTGGAGACGCTCAGCGCCGCTGTCACGCTGCAGCGGGGCTGCTGTTTTCAGGCCAAAGGAGGCTGAGGGCGACGTGGAGGTCACCTGGGCAGGTGAAGACCCGCTCCTTCCTCTGGTCGTGGCCCAGATGGGCCAGTCCCGGGAACGTGCAAATCCAGCATCACACCCTAATTACTGCATCTTGATCCACTTCAACCGCGCTTTCATTGTTTAAAATCTCGCTGAAGCCGATAAGCAGCGTGTCACGCTCTAAACGGAGGCTCATTCTGGGCACTCGTCCGTCCCCAGAGGTTCCTCTTATCGCCTCTGACACGGGCCCAGCTGCTCTCTGGGCTCGGCTCCGCGGGTGAAGAGCTGTTTGATGGTGCTCCACTAATCCCTCTATCACACCACCGTCTGTGGACTCACAACAGAGCCACGCTGTGGTTCGAGGCACGCGGGCCTCAGCAGGGACTGGGACGGAGTCGCCTCCGTCGCCAGCAGGAAGAATCGCGAACGTTTATCTGTTCATCTGCTGCTACGTGACACTAAAGCACTGGAACGAAGCATTTTGGGGGAAGAGGCACTTCAGCGTTGGTACAGAAGCCTGTGATTGGCTGCTGGGACGCTGGAGTCCCAGTACAACCAGTACAACATGCACGTGAGCAGGTCCTCCATGCTGACAGCGCAGTGGACGGCCCCACCGGTGAAGACGGGACGGCTTCCTGCAGCAGCGCACCACCAGCACTGTGGGTGCGTCGTGCAAAAGGTGCCGCACAAACAGCCGAGCTTCTGTAAATGCGTGACGCTCGGCTGCAGAGGCCGCACATTTAGCAGCTCTCCCAGCGTGAATGGCCCAATTGTAATGCACATTAGCATGTGTCAGTGGAGGGGGTTACATCCCATAGTTTCATGCACAGCCTGAATACAAAGAGTGGCACAAAGAGTCTGCCTCATGAGCAGGATGTGGTCGGAGGCGCATGACTCCGTCTGCGCTGTGAGGAAGGTGCAGATGTCACAGGGGTCAAAGACGACGCGATGACGTGCAGCCCCAGCTCCGTCTACAGCCCATAATAAGTCCTAAACAAGCAGTGGGTCTGGTTTTAGTGTAGCCGTGTCCCAAGCTTCAGTGCTTATGTCCTGTTAAACGAGAATAAGCGAGTTGTGTTGTGTAATCGGTTCCACAGGATTCAGGAACCCTCACAGATCACGTGTTGTATCTTTCTATCAGCCCCATTTCCTTCATATCGTACCGGTGAGCGCGTCACGCTGCTTCCTCCGGCTCATGACGCCACACTAACCCCCGTTTGCTTCCCCCATTAAAGCCGTGTTTTACCGTCGACGTTCTCCCGGTCGCTGATGTGCTGCAGGTTGCACCCCGTCTCCTCCCTGCTCAGATCCGACTCCTGGTGGTACGACTCCAGCCTGGAGTGGGCATTTCTGCGGAGCTTGGGGCTGGACGACACGCAGCAGGAGGTGGTGCTGCCCATCTTCGTCGCCCGTTACGGAGCCCGGAGGCGTGAACGTCGCTCCCGAAGGCCACGGACGCGGTCAGTGCAGGCGCCGGAGCGCGGAGAGCGCATCCGTAGCGGCGCGCACGGACCCGTCAACCGGAGAGCGAGCGACGGACGGACGGACGGACGGACGGACGGAGGTGTCACTCCCACCGCCGGCAGCAGCGAGCGCGTACGACGGGCCGAGGAGCCGCGCGCGTCCCGGGCATCGTCGGGCGGCGGACGTCCTGCTCCGGGCGCGGTGTTGTGGCTGGCTGTCAGGGAGACGCACGGACGGGGAGGAGGGCGCGAGCGCGGAGGAGAGGTTCCGGTTCAAGGGGGTGGTCGCGTTGAGCGAGCAGACGCAGCTGGAGGAGGAGGCTGAACGCTGCTTTCATGATTTACCGATCGTTTCTTTGGTTCTAATGCTTCGCTTTGGAGTTGGCATTTCTGTCCTGTCAGTAAATAACAGAGCACATTTACGTTTTAGTGGAAAAAACGGGGACATTTACCAAAAAGTCTGCGTTTTAACAAGAAAATAAAAAATAGAACTATGCGTCACAGCAATGGAATGAACGTCAGTGATCACATTTCGAGGGGCCGAGTCCAAGTAAAGTGCAGTTATATAACCAGAACCAGGATTCTACACGTTCACTTTGGACCTTTAATGATCATTTGCGTTCCTGTGATTATTTACAGTCACTGGTGGAAATCACGTTTCCACGTGTTACGAGAAGCAGAGAAGTGCGATGTTTCGATTAATTAAATGGTTTTAAAACATTTAGAAATGTGACGTATCTTCTGAATCCACTTGGTGAAATGAGGACACCTGCTGGTTGTAATAACACTGGGTCACTGTCACACCCAGACTGGATGTAAACACACCTGGCAGCGGGTCAGAACTCTGTGACATGATGATAACATTAAAGTCCAACTGCATCAGGACCTGAGCCCATTGGTTCATCATGAACAGCTGTAACTACAGGCACGTTTCCAAGCTTCAGCCTGACCTTTGACCTCCATGTCTGCAGACTCACGGCCTGGTGCTGTCCAGATGTTGTCGTGGTGTTGTTCTGGTGTATGACTCATCATGGACTCGCTGTTGGACAGAGCTGCCTTGACAGTGTCACAAAAATAATTAATTCAGCTGTAACAACTGTAAATGTGTTGAGGTGTGTTTTAAAACAGCTGTGTTTATATATATATATATATATATATATATATATATATATATATATATATATATATATATATATATATACTATATATATATATACTAATATATATATATATACACTCTATTCTCACCCTCCGCGGGTGGTCTCATCCACTTTCCAAGCTCGGGTCCTCTACCAGAGGCCAGGGAGCTTGAGGGTTCTGCGCAGTATCCTTGCTGTTCCTAGGACTGCACTTTTCTGGACTGAGATTTCGGATGTTTTTCCAGGGATCTGTTGTAGCCACTCCTCCAGTTTGGGGGTCACAGCCCCTAGTGCTCTGATCACCACAGGCACCACTGTGGCCTTCACCTTCCAAGCCTTCTCCAGTTCTTCTCTGAGCCCTTGGTATTTCTCTAGTTTCTCATGTTCTTTTTTCCTGATGTTGCCATCGCTTGGTAATATTTATGGAAGCAGAGCAGTCAGAAGAGCAGCTGTATCAAGAAATATAGAATAAATATAAAGAAAAGGAAAAATGCCCCCACACAGAAACGTGTGGTGTAGGTTGGCTACGTGAACACAGAGTGAAATAAAAATGAACAGTAATATTTTCACACGTCTGAATGAGGTATTTTATTTGATGTGAAGTCTTTTTACTGTGGTTGGTGATTGGTTGCAGTGCTGCAGACTGGACACCAGGGGGCGCCTTTAGCAGCCTGCCAGGTTTCACGTTTGTAGGAGGCTCTAGGTGGAAATTTCCACCGCCCGCTCTGGACCAGAACCAAACATTAGGATGTTTGAAAGGCTGAAATATGAATATTGAGTTTGAGCAGGAGATGAAGTCAGAGTAAATACTTTGAAAGCGTAATGTTGATTTAATTAATAACATAAAGCTAAATTCTTCTGATCCGTTGACATTTGCTCCAGTGAAATAAACTGGTCTGTGACGTCATGGTTGACTCCAGTAGAAACGTCTTTATGCAGATGTTTCTAGAGGTTTATGCAACATGTCAACAGATAAGTATGAGCGCTGATCTCTCCCCTTTGAACCTGTTCACCAGTTTATGTGTGTCTGTGGGAGATAAGAGTCTAAAAGGGAGCGTGGCTGTTCTCAGCAACAACCTGTGAGTAGTTTATGTGCATACGAGAGAAAACTGATCCCACTTCAATAAAGACAACGAACCCTTCAAGGTCAGTGCTTTATGACCAACCAGTTGCTATGGAAACTAATTCTTTGCATGCACTTTGTTTTAAAAAGTAACTTTGTTTGCTGGCTGCTGAAATATCACGTGGCTTAAAAACATTGCAGGAATTTTGCTCTTTTTCTGATGCAACATAAAGGTAAACTTTGGTTAAATGAAGCTTCATCACTGCTTCCACCCACTTTTTTTCTGTTGCACCTATTTCAAAATGCTGCTTTACTTTTCTTCCTAACTGTGACCACAGCTGCAGAAATGTGGGGTCAACCGATGTCACAGGGCTTCACTGTTTTCATTAACAGTAATTAAACAGCTGCTTTAATAAAAGAACTGGCCACAGCTCGTGTTACATACCAAGATTTTATTAGATAAACAAAAAAAGTTGGGTTTTACAATTTAAATGAAAGAACACCAAGGAAAAAGTCTGAGCCAGTTCAAACAACAACAGAAAGCAACACGCAGAGAAAGTCAACTCAGCTGATATCAAATTAAACTATGATGTTATCACCTTTCACCTGATCATTATGTGGAAGTGAGTCATCACGCTGTCAGAGACAAACAGTAGTTACTGGTAGAGAAGATGTGACTAAGTGAGGAGCCGTCGCTCTGTCTATTCAGAACCCAGCAACTAAAGCAGTGAGCAGAAACCTCAACAAGATGATCCACCAGCCTTAAATCACACGAAGAAGAAGTTGGCGTCACCCTTTAAACAGAGCATTTTAACATTCAGCCAGAATCAAATAGGTTGATTTCACCTAAAACTACTCTGATGCTCACAGTTCGTGTCGGAGCTGCGAGTCATTTTAAGCCATTTCTTTACAAAACTGAGGTTTGTCCGGTTTGTCAGGACACAATAGAGTCAACTGTGTTTAGTGGAACCTGTGACGCGGACACTTTGGTGCTTAATGTGCTTTCACTAAAGAGTAGCTTCAAATAAAACAATGGACTCCATTCAGTCATAAATAAAAGCGTTAGACTTTTACGCGGGTTCATTCCCATAATGCCCCCCTGCATTGGCTTGAAATATGCATAAGCAGCCAAACACGAGAACAACCTTCATCCTGAACTCTTTGATCAACAACACAAACTGGTAACAGAATGATGACATCCAGGAAACTCGCACCGGCGTTTTTTTTTTTTTTTTTTTTTCTTTTCTGCATGAAGGAATGCATGAAACGACTGAAAACAGAAGCGTAAATCACACACGACATGTTCAGGTAAACACGTTTAGTTGCCTGGTTGAAGCTGGTGCTGGATCCGACCTCGTGGAAACCTGGCTGACCCGTTTGCCGCTTTCAGGATGCACCTGTGCCTCCTGTCTTCCTCCTCTCCAGCTGACTGTCTGTCTGTGCACGACACCTACAGCAAGCGCAGCGTGGACGCGAGCACGAGATACGAACGAGAGCAAACCCGGTCCGGTCCGGTCCGGTCCCCGGGATGCGTCGGCGTGAACCAGGCCTGAGTGAGCAGAGATGGCAGAGACGTCAAAGCACTTTTTGTTTCAGAGTCTTTTTTTTTTTTGGCTGCAGCAGTTTGTAAACGGCGCCGTGGAGCAGCTACTCCGCTTTGTGGCAGTAAATGTCCTTCAGCGCCTTCAGCTCCTCGATCAGCGTCTTGTTTTGGTTTTCCAGCACGGCCACGCGGTTCTCCAGACACTTCACGTACTCCTTCTTTTTCCTGCGGCACTCTCGAGCTGCCTCCCTGGAGAAGAAGCGGACGAGAGATGAAAACACAGAAACATGTTGTCCTGACTCTCTGACCTGCGCCCCTCAGCATGAACAGTGTCAACAGCATGAACAACGCGAACAGCGGGAATGACATGAACAGTGTGAACAGCATGAACAGCGTGAACAGCATGAACAACGCAAACAGCATGAACAGCGTGAACAGCGTGAAGAACGCGAACAGCATGTACAACGTGAACAGTGTGAACAGCATGAACAGTGTGAACAGCATGAACAACGCAAACAGCATGCAAACATGAACAGCATGAAAAGCGTGAACAACGTGAACAGCATGAACAGTGTGAACAGCATGAACAGTGTGAACAGCATGAACAGTGTGAACAGCATGAACAACGCAAACAGCATGCAAACATGAACAGCATGAACAGCGTGAACAACGTGAACAGCATGAACAGCGCTCTCACCTGTTCTTCATCAGCCGGACCTCCCTCTTGCGGGTGATCTCCTCGGCGTGCTGTGATGACGGGCTCTGCATGGAGCCCGGGGACGCGGCCATCACGATGCCCTGAGGCAGACCCGAGCTGGGCGAGCGCAGCTGGTAGGCGGGGATGTCTCCGGTGGCAGCTAGGAACCAACGACAGAACATGAGAAAGGATTTCCATTAGAAACGACCAGATGTTTGTGACGGGCCAGAAGCCGCTGTCTAACTTTAGCCACAGCTCACCGCCTCCTTCCTGCTTCAAAAGATGAACTTCCTCTCTCCATGACTGTGTGTTTGTAAATGCTTTGTGCTGTGTTTGATTCATCTCATCACCCTTAATTTGTGCTGCTGTGTTTCAGCCAGTTAAACGAAGGAAGACGAGCAGTGAACTAAGAGACCAGTGAAGCTACAAACTGCAACTCTTCTGAATCCTTAAACACACACAAACAGGCTCTACCAGTCTGTGACTCACTGGTTGTGGTCAGGGGGCTACTCACTTGGGGCAGCTGCCCCCCCCCCCCTGCTAGTAGTTATGAATGCTGTACATCTGCTGTGTGTGAACAGTGTGAACCTGTGTCCCACTGAACAGAGGCTTGGTCTGAGTCCAGTCATCTGATGAGTGGAGTGTGAAGCGCCGCCTTTCAGCTTCTCCCCACTTTGTTCCTGAGAACGTTCCTCCGTTCGCACACAGTCTTTGTGATAACAGTGACTCGAGCTGCGTTGACGTCAGCGCGTGCGTCTCACTCTGCTTTGCATTCTCTCTTCTGTGCTCGGCTTCTGTTCCAGGAAACTGGAGTGACGTCAAACACCCGACTGCCCGCTCCTCCTCCCCCTCCTGCCCTCCTCCCCCGCCTGCCGTTCTGCCTGACAACCGCTGAAGAGCCTCAGAGTCGGAGCGTATTAGTGTTTATGTTGGAGCAGGACACAGACTGAAGGCAAACTGAACAAATGTGTGCGGACCTGTCGGATCCTCCACCTGCTCAAACAATCACCTACAACTACTTTCCACCATGTGTTCGATCAGAGCTGATGAAGATCGAGGGGTTTGTAAAGTACTTCAGAAGCCAGAGAGCGATTTGTTCCTGCTTCTCTTCACTCAGCTCCCGTCCTGCCCATAAACCTCATTCATGCATAAACATGACACAAGCTTGCACACGTACCTGACTCGGTCTCATCCCCAGTTACAGCCATCTCTGGTTTCCAGTAATCCAGCACCACGGCAGACGAGAGCCTCGACACTAAAACTCTCTCCTAACCCTTCTTCCTCTCGCTGCTCTGGACTCTCGGTTTCTCCTTCTCGCCTTTTCCTTCCTCTCAGCTCTCCCTGCATCAGAGTGGTCACTCGTCAACTTCGCAGCCCAATTACAATTACCGGCATTGACATCACAATGACATCACTCCCGCCTGCTGAAGTCAGTGAAACACCCTGGATTAGTTCCTCCCACGCTCCCCGCCCCCTCCCCCCCTCCGTGGATCAGCTGCTAGTACAGAACACAATGAGAGGCAGGCGGGGGAGGAGGGGGGCCGAGGGGCAGGCAGTAGTGGCAGGGCTGTATTTTTAGCCCAAGTGACGCAACTAGAGAGACGCTCAACAAACAAGAGGATATTGTGTCCCAAGCGGCTGCCGTGCAAACTGTTGATTGGAGGTATTTGGTGTGCGTTTGTGAGACAAGGCAGGAAGGACGCAAAGAGAAGGAGGATGAATAAGACTTCACAGTATCAGGTTCAACAAAGCCTAATGTGACAAACGGCAGGCTCCAGCACAGGAAGCCGTCTGTTGTCGAGGTCTTCACTATAATAAAGCAGCTTCAGCCTGCGGTTATAAGTCAGCAGCATCCACTGAAACACTGACTGTATGACAGACTCGTGGGAGCCCTACCTTGGATGAGCACCTGCCCCCCCTGGATGTAGATCTGCTGGGGAGAGCTCCCAGCCTGAGCGGCACACTGCAGGATGGTGGCGCCGGCCTGCGGGGTCTGGGCCCCCTGCTGGGCCTCCAGCCCGGGGCTGCTCAGCTGGACGGCTCTGCCCTGAGCGATGGCAACTGTGTGGGGTCACAGCGGTTCAGTCCACAGGGCACGCACGGCCGGGCTGTGGGTGGTTTGTACCTACTGTACTGTCCTGAGCTGGTCTGGTAGATGGAGGTCGGCCCCGGAGCCTCGTCCTCCGTCTTCTCTTCCTCGATCTTAGGAACTGCTGGTGAATCTGATGACAGGTCGTTGAGGATTCTTCTGTGGGAGGATTCAAGCAATGAATCTGCACTGGCTTTAAAGAACTGCAACAACCTACAACCCGTCTGAAATGTGATTCTCCTGTTGCTTCCTAAGGTTCTGGTGCTTCCAAACATTTATCCGGACACTGACCAATAATTATATATGTAGCATCGTTATGAGCGCGGAGCCTGTCGGTAGAAGCTTCCTCTCTGTAACCTTAGACCTGACGGCTCACGCAGGCTGATGAAACGTGACACGGGTCCCAGCGTGTTTATCACCACGCTCACCGATAAGACGGACGTCTGGAGAGAATCTTGCGTCTCTTCTGGGAGTCGGTGACGGAGCCGTCGTCCTCCAGCTCCGCCACAGACGCGATCTGTAGCAAACAAGATAGGAACAGATGCGTTATCTGCAGCGTTAGTGTGGTGCTACAGGCTGTGAACCGTGTTTAGACTTCATGAAGAATGACGTCAAACAGCCCCAGTCTTTTGAGCCTAGTCTGAGTCTCAGCGGAGTCTTTGCTCCAGGTGCTGTGTAATTATTTAGGAAGCCAGAAGTGAATGCGAAGCTTAAGTATGTTGACGCTCCCTGATGAGAATAAAAGAATGTTCCAGACAGAACATGTCTGGTCAGAGCCACATCCACTCAGTGATAACTGACACTGGGCAGGTCTTTGTTTGGAACAGCTTTTCCTCAGGAAGGAGCTGCTGGTCCCATTAGGGAGAAGCTGCTGGTCCCATCGGGAGAAGCTGCTGGTCCCATCAGAGACGAGCTGCTGGTTCCATTAGAGAGAAGCTGCTGGTCCCAACAGGACGAGCTGCTGGTCTCATCAGAGACGAGCTGCTGGTCCCATCAGAGACGAGCTGCTGGTCCCATCAGGACGAGCTGCTGGTCTCATCAGAGACGAGCTGCTGGTCCCATCAGAGACGAGCTGCTGGTCCCATCAGGAGGAGCTGCTGGTCCCATCAGGAGGAGCTGCTGGTTGCTGGTCCCATCAAGGAGAAGCTGCTGGTCCCAACAGGACGAGCTGCTGGTCTCATCAGAGACGAGCTGCTGGTCCCATCAGAGACGAGCTGCTGGTCCCATCAGGAGGAGCTGCTGGTCCCATCAGGACGAGCTGCTGGTTCCATCAGAGACAAACTGCTGGTTCCATCAGGGAGAAGCTGCTGGTCCCATCAGGAGGAGCTGCTGGTCCCATCAGGAGGAGCTGCTGGTTGCTGGTCCCATCAAGGAGAAGCTGCTGGTCCCAACAGGACGAGCTGCTGGTCTCATCAGAGACGAGCTGCTGGTCCCATCAGGACGAGCTGCTGGTTCCATCAGGAAGGAGCTGCTGGTCCCATCAGGGAGAAGCTGCTGGTCCCATCAGGGAGAAGCTGCTGGTCCCATCAGGAAGGAGCTGCTGGTCCCATCAGGAAGGAGCTGCTGGTCCCATCAGGAAGGAGCTGCTGGTCCCATCAGGACGAGCTGCTGGTCCCATCAAGGAGAAGCTGCTGGTCCCATCAGAGACGAGCTGCTGGTCCCATCAGAGACGAGCTGCTGGTCCCAGTAGCACAATGTGTGTTTCACAGATTCACTTTAGCCTCTCAACCTTCTTCTACAGAAGACCTCTCTCAGCACACGTCAGTCTGGTGTTTGTGGAGTCCAGACACAACAGTGACATCACCTCCTCAGCGTGAAGGTTATACTGGTGGACTTAAAGCTCAGTCAATCCCATTAACAGATCAACTGGTTTAGAGCGTCGACTACACGTCAATCACTGACACAAGGTCTGACATCACAGCCGTAGAATATATGGTCCTATTATGGACCATGCTGTGATGTCATCAATGACATCACAGCTGTAGAATATATGGTCATCTTATGTCATCAATGACATCACAGCTGTGTGTTGAATGAATCAAAACCAGGAATTGACATGTTCTAATAATGAGATTAGATAATTCTTCAACCCTCATTGTGGAGCAGTGGGAAGCCGCTCAGAGGCCTTGCTCAAGGACACACCTGGTGGCAGTAACTGAGTTCGAACTAGCGACCTCCTGCTTCCCAGAGGCTCCACCCATTGAGCCACACTCGGACTCTACCTGCACCGTGTGGACTTGTGGGGACTGGATGACGGACGTCTGCGGCGCCTGGATGACCCCCTGTACGGCGACGTCGGACTCCTCCGGACCAGAACCCTGCTGACATGACAGAACCCAGATGTGAAGCGGACCCGAGGCACCGCGCTGCTTACGCCTCCCCGTGAGCCGGCACCTGATCGGACGCCGTGGGAGACGGACTGGCGTCGCCGTGCTGCTCCTCTGCGTCCGTCACGTCCTTCAAGCCGCCGCCGAGTCGAGATGAGACTGATGAGTCCATGTCGCACCTGCACAGACGGGTCCACAGAGCCGTGACTGGACACACGGCCCGAGTTTGGACATATTTAATGTCAAACAGCTGACAGGATATTACTTCAGCCCGTGAGGGGAACTCACACCACACGCTGAATCCTCATTCCATCAGCCTGTTTCTCAAACACATCTGTCCCAGCAGAGTTCTGTTGCAACCTGCAGCTTTAGTTCTGCTTGTTCCTAAACACATTGTGCTGTGAACTTTCTCAGTCTTTTTACAAAAGAAAAGGTGAAAATGAGTGAAATGGCTTTAGAGATGAAGTAAACGTAGACATGAGCTTAAAGGCTGAAGGTCACAGCTCGACTGACGTCAGCAGAGGCCGACGCCTCCATTAAAGGCTCTGACAGAGGAAGGCGCTGACGTTCTGTCATTCCCGCTTGTTTCAGCCAATCAAACAGGAACCTGACAGTTTATAGCGCACGAGACAACAGGCAGTTTCACTTTCCACAAGTCAAGTTACAAAAGCTCACGCTGACTTGTCTTGTTCCCCTTTCACCAGTAATCTGTCCAAGCTCCTCAGAATATTTATTTACATTGATTATCCATTTGTTTTACACACAGAGGTTTATAAATGCAGGACATATAAAAACACAGATATGGTTTCACACGTGACGAGTTACACTAGTATATTTTATTGTGAAAAACGAATGCATCACTTCCGCCTGCGACGTCAATTCGCCTGACTTGACGCAGCGGCGTAAACTTGTAACTGAGCGGAGCCGAACATGCTTCGCTCGGCCTCGCTCTTCGGCCTGGTCACCGACGAGCAAAGTAAGAAAAAACAATGTGAATGACGTGTTCGCTCGCTTTGCTCCGTCTCCGTCCGCGCGCCCGCCGCTGGCCCGACACTGTGACAGCTTTGCAGCGACTTACCGAAGCTCTACGTAGGCGCCTCGTCACTGACTACAGTAGGCTGGACGGCACGCGCCCTCGCTCACGTAGCGTCCACGTCAGCGCTGATGATGCTGTGCCCAAAATGTCGATGGACGAGTCGGTTTAACGTCGAAGAGCGCGTCGAGGGGCGAGAGAGCCCCCGTCTGTTCACTTCCGCGTTCGCTTTGCACCCAGGGGGCACCGCGCGGCAATATGTACTGAAGCATTTAATATATAAATAATACGACGTTTTTAACGTCATCGTACAGGACGTTAGACTTTATAGTCTCTAAACACTTCTCCTACAAATAAAATTAACCGTATCATCGGTTGCTAATATTATTTAAACTTAAATGCATCATGTGTGCATTATAACAATGTTGTTTTAGTGTACAATAAATCTTAGCCATTAAATTATAGAATCATAAATGATTTGGTGTTTTACCGAGGAGTGTTCACACAACAGAGGTTTGTCGCCATCTACTGGCAGGACGCGGTGCTGCCGTGTCCAGAGGGAACAGGAAACAGCTGCTGTTTCACAAGAACAACCAACCAACAATGAGCGCAGCAGGACGAGCCTGAAGCTCGCGTCACTAACACTGCAACCAGAGGAAGTTCCTGCTCATCCGGTTCACGTCGTGTCCCACTGCAACAGGAATCCTTCTCCCAGTGCGCTGGCGTGTTCAGGCGTCGCACCTAAATGTCGAAGAAATATGAAGCCAACTGCGATCCTCATTAGCATTTAGAGGTGTGGGTGTGAAGCTCAGGCTCCGTCCGTCAGCTGCTGTGCTGGGTGGAGGTGGACTACAGGTCCCCACATGGCTGCACAGGCATTCACTTCCTTTGGACCCAGGCCCGGCTGAACCCAGAGCCTCCATCTGTCCTCCTCGGAGCCAGAGGAGGTCGTACTGTTCACACTGTGCTCCGCTCCGTCCTGTCCGAGTCCCCGACAGCGTGACCGTGGAGCTGCTGAGTCAGTCTCAGCATGTGGGACAGAAAGTGTGCGGAAGAAAAATGAGATCTTTAAAGGTGGATTTCCTGGACTTTTCACCTTCGTATTCTCATCTATTCGTTTGTGTCGTTTTGGTTGTTTCATGTCTGTTAACATTTGTAAACACATGCTTCTGAGTCCTGGCGCCGTCGCTCTCTTGAGACGACGGGGGCTCCAGATGGTGCAGTGCAGCAGCAGACGGGGAGCCTCAGGGGGCGCAGGGGCCCGTCAGCAGGGGGCCAGATGACCCGGGCCAGACAGCTCTTTAGCACCAAATTAGCCTGGGATGAGCACGCCACACAATAACACGCTGTTAATACCATCAAAGAGCTGTTGGAGCCAAAGCTGCAGCCTTTTGGGGCCTGAGTGTCAAACCTCACACCGGCTTAATAATAATAACAGAGCATTAATACAGGTGATCTGAGACATGGTCCAGACAATGACACTCACAGTTCATCACTGTGTGAAATGAAGCATGTCCTCAGAGCTCAGCCTCCTGACCTGCATCCGTTGGGCCCATCAGTCACTGGACTCACAGCAGTCACGGCTCCTTGAAGAAGTGGCAGCTACTGACCGACAGAGGGCGCTGCTGGTTGAACGGTGCTTCACAGACACCAGGGTCGAACCCGACGGAGCAGAGGTGTTTTACCTGCTGCTTCCTGAGACCTTTCTCTCTTTACTACGTTCATCTGACAACAGTAGAAATAAAAGCTGTTTACACTTTTTAATTTGGACTCAGGTCACTTGACTGACATGTTTTCATCCTGTGTGTGACTGAGTTTCATAACGTGATTGGGTGATGAGCCATTAAGTAATCACCTGTGGTTCCTGTGATGTTTTAATCATAACAAGCGCTGCACCTTCAGACCTTCTGCTGCAGATAATGTGAATATTTGACTTTTAAAACGGTACTTGCTTGTCATAAACGTCTACTTGAGTCTGTCCTGCACTAAAATGACCCGTGTGCTATTTATCTGCTGCCAGTGTGTCACCTGTAATAAAAACCGCCCCGCACGGAGCTCATGTTGCCGGGGTTGAGGCCGTAAAAGCGGCCGTGACAGCTGCCACGCTGCGGTCCGTCGAAGCTCCAGCTGTGGTGAAGTTAAAATAGCCCGTGAGCTGCGCGTTGGCACCGGACGGAGACGCGCTTTCCACATGCTTGTAATGCTCGCCTCCACTATCTGAAGCCTGAGCTGCTGCCTTCAGGGGCTCGGAACACAGCAGGGACTTCTCACAATCCTGCAAACGCCTCTAATGCAATGCTTGTCATTTGGATCGCATTATCTTCTCCATGAGCGCATCCACTGCGCGCCAAAACTACCTAACCTGACCACCAGTCAGCCTGCCCTCCTGATGCCTTCTGATGCCGCTCGTAAACTCTGGCCTCCAGCCTTTGACGCCGTCTACCGTTGATTCAAACTTACCGGAAAATACCGTTTATTGCACGGAAAGGATGACATGTTGCATCGCGCAAGTATAATTGAGCAACAACAACTTCTGGGTCATTCAAGCCAAACGCTCAGCTGAGACCGCCGCATCGCCGACTGCCGTGAACGCAACACATGAGCGAGCATTAGCTCAGCAGGGACCGAGCCTGGGATCGAGAGGAAAGGAAGGCGAAGCCAAACAGGTGGTCTGAAAACGCAGCACAATGTCGCCCGGCGGGCAGAAGCGGAACGACGCGTAGTCTGTGCTCCGCGAGGGAACCGGACCGCCGCGGAGCCGAACCAGCGCAACCCATGCTCCCTTTGGATCCCACACGGATTTCTCGTCGCCTCCTCTGCTCGCTTTGACGCCGAATCTTGGCGAGAGCTCGGATCCTGAACCATGAAAGTCACGGTGTGTTTTGGCCGCACGCGGGTGGTGGTTCCGTGCGGGGACGGCAACATCAAAGTCCACACGCTGGTCCAGCAGGCTGTCATGAGATACAAGAAGGCGATCGCCAAGGTAAGTGGCGGCGACTTTGTTTCCGTGCGGCTTTTGTTTTCCTGGAAACAATGTTGCGGGCGCTCGCAATATGGCGCAAACTTGGAGCGGACGCTCGGAGGGGGAGAAGTGGCACCTTTGCGCTCGTGCGCTCGCGGCCGCACAGTTTGCTGACTTCTTGAGCTCACGTACGCCGCGTGCGCGAAGTGTTCGCCTGCGCTGCTACTTTTCAAGGGACGGGGCTCCGCCATTGTGGTTCTGGGTTTGAATCCCACGAACTTCCCGTGGGATTCAAACCGAGGCTCCGCTACAGGCGTGAAGCGCGCGTCTCGAGCACATTCGCGCACGAACACGCGCCTGTGCGCTTGGTCCCGTTGGAGCTCGGGCTGGAAGTTGCCAGCAGAGATTAGCCTAGCGGGCTAATAGCAGCAGCTGCAGGCGGAGAAGCGAGGCAGGGCTCCGTCTACAGCCTGGAGTCACACACAACGGCAGCAGCGGCAACTTTTACCGAGGCCGCGGAGCGAGTAGGTGAAGGTTTGCTGATGCCAAAGGGAACAACGGCGACAATTGGTTCAATGCTGACTGATCTTGATTTGCAGCAGCGCCAGCTCCATCTGAGTGGCGGAGGCTCAGACCTGGCGTAACTCTCCCAAAGGTTAAGAAGCCAAGGCGAAGGATGATGACGGAGCCGCATCTGGACGCAGAGGTGTCTGGTCCCGTCCGATAGATCACAGGAGGAGGAGCAGGAGAGAGGCTGCAAAACAGCCCTTTATTAGAAGCTCGATGCGCAGAGGATGAAACCAAACTTCTCTGCAAAGACTTCACTTGGCAGATTTACTGCTTATTGAAAAGCTGGCAGTGAATTATCTCAGGCGTGGATTCACAGATTTATGAAGCAGCCTCAGTTTGAGGTTCAAACAGCACACAGTCCTCCGGTTCTGAATGATCCAGTGTGAACCGGGCCTGGTCTGCGGACAACGCTGCTCTGCTCGTAGAAAACCAGCTGAGACCCGAGTTTGGTGGAGATGGAAAGAATGCATCAGCTGATGGAACAGAAGAGTCTGCACCTTCTAACAAAGTGCATCATGGTTTTCCTGGAAGGACGCGCGTCCAACAGCTGTGAGCGGCAGAAACGGCGCGGTACCTGAGGACGTGTGAGTGAGCTCACGCTAACGCTGTGGTCATGTTCCATAACACAAACTACACGAGTGAAGCCGCTCCAAACATGTAGACGGACCGTCGCTACCAAACCGCGCTTTAAAAACAGAATTAAACCCAAATGAGTTCAAGCAAACGAGCCACAGGAGAAAACATCCACCCAAGAATCCAACATGGCGTCGACCTCACACTCACGTTTACTGAGCGGCAAAAGACAAATGAGCTGCTGCTGCTGGTGTCACTGAAGCCGTGATGAGGCGCCGTTGAGTAATGTATTTATGGATCAGCCTCATGAGCTCCTAGTCGCGTCTGAAGCCGATGCTGCGTTCAGGGACCCGCTGGTTCCACAGAGCCTCGGTTCTGACGCTCTAACACTTGATGATCTCCGTTTAACGGCTAAAAGCCTGGAAACCTGTTGCCGCCGCGGCCTTGGTTTTTCTCCAGCTTTGATCCTAATTTAAACCCAGAGCTGGTCGCGAGCTCTCCCACTACAAAACAAAGGCCGTCACGACTGCGTTCGGGGCCCGGCCCGTTTCATGTGATCCCCGCCTGTTTGTGGGTCGGGCCCGCGTTTAGCTGCGCTGGTTCTCCTCCTCCGTGTGCTGTAACTTCCCCTGTCATTACAGAGGAATGCTTCCTGCAGAGAAGCAGCTCTCTGCTCTCATAGCTGTGGCATCGGCGCCGCGAGGCCACGAGGACGAGTCCTAGAATGCTTGCACACAAACGGGCCGGGCTCTGCCTCCAGCAGCCGGATGAGGAGAGGCTCTGATTCCTCCTCGTCGTCCCTGAAGCGTCTCCGCTTGGCTGCTGATGACAAACATCTCAGTCGCCGCCCTGTGAAGCTGTGAAGTGTCCCATGGCTGCTGATAACTGGTTCCCAGCTCCAGTCTCTGCTGGAGTTTCCTGCAGTGAGTCTGGCCAGCTTGACCCAGGCGGCACCATCGGGTCTGGTACTGGTTCAAACGTGGGCTTAGAAATAGTGACTTAGTGTTTTTATTATCTACAAATCTGGGCGCTGCTAAATTTAGCAGAGCTGCAACAAATGCACGTTTCCGTACGGGCTGCGTCGTGTCGGTTTAAACTGGTTTTTAGTTTCAGTCAGACTGGAACGTGGCTCCACTGGTCACTGTGGCTCAGGCGTTCCTAATAAAGTGGCCACAGTGTTGGAGCAGCGCTGTGGCCACTGACCGTCTCTGTGCTGTTACACAATTCATTAGACAAATGGGGCTTTTTCATTAGAGCCGCAGCCTTTGATGGACGGACCTGCAGCCGCTCCGTCCTTCGCCGCCGCTGCTCCCACACATCAACACGTGCAGCGGCTTCAAAGTCGGCGCCAACTTTTGAAGTGGGTCCGCTTTTAGTTTAGATCAGTGTTTACACGAAAGAGGCCACGAAGCCAATGTGACGAGAAAAGATTACAATGATGGGTCCGACAGCGTCTGGGCCTCCGGGTCAGAACCTGCTGTTCAGCAGCTTGCCATATCCAGGGGTCCTGACTGCTCCAACCAGGCTGTGCTCAGGACAGCAGCAGTGGTACCAGCGTGTGGGTCGGGCTCCAACCAGACGTGTTCTGGTGGAGATTTGGACGTCCACTTGAATCCAGTTCAGAGAGTTTTGCAGAGATTTGTTAATTTGGGTCAGAGTGTAATTCTGCCGTCAGTGTAGGTGCGGTCGGTGTCGGGTCGTGAGCCCTGAGTAATGTCACAGTGGATCCGTTTGATCCTGGTGTCCCCAGGCTGCTCCGTCCCGGGTCCCTCCATCCAAAACGGGCCGAGTGCAGGATTAAGGGCTCCAGCGATGATCCACTTTGCCCTTGACTGAGCTCCTGTGGAGAGGGTCCACAGCGGCCTGGTGCCGGGTTCACGCGCTCAGGTTCTGACTCAGTTCTGAGGTGGGCTCGGCTCGGTACCTGCAGCGCCGTGGATGTGGGGCCCATCGTGACCTGGAGTTTGTTACGTCTGGGCCGAAACGTTTGACTGGTGCCGGTGGAAGGTTGAGTTAATCAGAGTCCAGCTTAAAAGACTTAAAGATGCTGAGAACTTAAGTGGTTTACAGAGGCCTGTGAAAACAAACCCCTGGAACCCTGGACCGGGTCCAATGGGTCCAATGGACCCGGCATCGTGTCTGCAGGTCGTCGTCCGTCTGCTCCACGTCGGCGTTTGAGGCGGGTCCTGGTTCTGGTCCTGGTGTCGGCTGTGGCTCCTCTTCCATAAACACAGGAAACTCCTGAACGTAAACTAGTGCAAGAAGAGCTGCGTAATGAAAAGCTGCCGCCAGCGCTGCCGGGTGCGTTTCGTCTCCGCAGCCGTAGCCTCAGGCCTCAAACGCAGCATCACGGCGTCTGGTGAAAGCTGCTACAGAAAAGAGCTGAATCCGTGTTTGTAACGCGGCGTTGGGCGGATAAAGACGTGGTTTGTGGAGCGTTTGACGCACGCTGGCAGTTTGAACACTGCCGCATTCATGCCTGTGCTGTATTTAAACACGCTTGTGAACTGGTTGGGACGCTGCAGCTGATGGTTACACTGGGCCAGTCCAGTGGGGGGACGGCGCGTGCAGCTGCAGAGCAGCAGCGTTCTCCTCATCTCACATCTGGGACCGAACCTGCTCTGATGCGCAGCCACGCTGAGAGCAGCAGCTCCGCTCCATGTTCATGTGCTTAATGGTCATTGTTCAAGTTAATATTCATGTGACACACGGGTTTATTCCACAAATCTGCTGCATAGTAGAAATGTTGATTACCATCATTAAGATTATTAGTTAATTAAATTAATTAACATTAAGAAGTCCTCATAGACTGAGTGTCATCATCCCACTGAGGTATGGAGCAGATTTCCATGACTGCTCCTGATGTGAAGAGTCTCTCTGCCCTCTGCATTATTGATGCTTTTATTGATAGTATCAGCCTCATTTTCCCTTCAGCTCCAGGAAAGAACTGAGAACAGAGCTGTGAGTCCTGATCGTACGAGTAGGAAGCGTGACAGTCCGTCTGATTAAAGTGCACTTTAAAGTGAGGCTTCACCACGCGTGGCCCTGTGCTCTCTCTCTCTCTCTCTCTCTCCAGCCACACTGGGCCTGTGTCGCTCGTCCACTGATGCGTCGAGGACTCGGCACAGAGGGAGGATTGTGTCTGAGGAATGTCAGGACTCCCAACACTGATATACAGTATCTGTCAGGGATGCGATGGAGTCTGAGGACCTCCTATTGTTTCAAAGCCTCCTCTCCTTGTGTCGACCCACATCTTCCTTTTTCGTTCTTGCTTTGTTTAGATGCTGGTTTATTATTTTCTTTCCCTGGAATTCCTCAGAGATTCTTCTTGCCCGAGTCCTAAAATTTCATTTCCCCTCCCAGCGCTGCCTGCTGCTCTCATCCAGCTGTTAATTGCCTGCAGCGGAGTGAGAAGCCGCTGCTTTGGTGATGCAGAGGAAGCGTTTTAAAGGGCCGGCGCTTCCGCGTTGCCGTAGCGACGATACCTGGACGAGTGGACGGTTTAGCTGAGGAAAACCACACCGCGCTCCGAGGAGGAGGAGCCACATTAGCGAACGCTAAATGATTTATGAGTGTGGATTAATGATGTCCCTTGGAATTGAATTCAGTACTCAGGCTGATGAGGGTTTGTGGGCTAAATATAGACCAGGCCAGCGAGAGCTGGCTTCTGACGGGCCAGTCGGCCTCTGGGCCGAGACCAGGCCTGGAACTTCATTCTTCACTTGTGTGATGTCGGAGGCCGGAGGAGGCGAAGAGCAGCGGTCCCTCAGTGGATCGATAAATAATTTGACACGGCTTCGATTCATTTCCCGCTCAGTGTCCAGAGTTTGTTCGACGCCGGTCTCAGAACCACATCCGGGCTCCGCGGCTGCAGCCTCCGTTCCTGATGCAGCGTGTTCCCATTCCCAGGCTCTCGTCTTGGCTCGGTTCTGTGTGCATGTGGGCCGTCGATGCCGCTCGTCGTGAGCTGATGATGCAAGAGCTGAACAGGCTCCTCCTGCTTCCACACAACTTGTCGGAGGCGCTGCCCTGTGGCTTCCTGCCTTTCAGTGCCAGCGTGTTGGTGTTTACCTTGGTCTTGTGCGTAAACTTGTTGAGTGACGCCTCCAGACCACAGCAAAGGTTCACGCAGCTCACCTGACGACTCGTAAAAGGCATCTGCACATACCTTCAATTCTTCAGGATGTCAGTCGGAGGTGCTTCAGGCGACTTGGGGGTTAAATGACTGGGACAGAGCACCGATAGTGGAGCGTCAGTCAGTGTCTGACAGTTCAAACCTGATCACAGGCCAAGTTCAGCCGGCCTCACATTTAAGCCTGCAGTGAGAGGTGACTGAGCTCCGTCACCAGCGTGTGACTGGTGAAATAGAAAGGCCGTCAAGGACCCGGCGCTGAAGAACGAGAGGCAGAGCGACGCGAGGACAGACGACGAGTCGCCTCAATCAGGTTGAACAGGCTGCGCCGCATATTCACTCAGTGAGCAAACACAGGTAGAAACGGTAGAAATCAGGTGTCATGCTTAGTCGTGTGTGAATGGGTGAGAGGCAAACGTCTCCCAATAGACCGTTAATGCAGCTTCATCACAGCAGAGAGAAAGGCCTCGACTGGATGGAAAGCCCAGCGTGTCAATGAGCTGAGTCCAGTCTGGGACTGTTGCCTCTTCTGACATGATCAGACGTGTGTGTGTGCGCGTGTGTGTGTGTGTGGTCTCACACACATGAACTAGGGCAACAAACCCAACACGCCTGGCATTTCAAAGAGGAGGCCATTTGTTGGAAACAACTGCCCCATTTAGCTTGAGTCCTGATCCGTGTATTGACCCGAGCCCGGCATCTCTGCTCGTCTCTGGGGCCGGACTTGTTTGACTGCTGTCATCAGTGAATCTGAGGAAGCTAACGTGTTCTTACTGTTTAAAAAGCGCTGGGGGAGAAGTTGAGTCGGTTCCCACTCAAAATGTTGTTGTTGGTGTTGACACACCTCAATGTGAAGAAAAGGTTCCTATTCACAAAGTGAACAGTTAGTGAGTTATGGACCTCAGTTTTTGTGAAGAGCGTCAGTAGCTTTAAATCAGTTCATATTATTTATTTGGAGCTAAATTTCGAAGAAATTGTCACTTTAACTTAAGAAAAACCTTCCTTTTTAATGGAAGAAGCAGAACTTGAACCCGGACCCTGCTGAAACAAACCCACATGTCTGACAACGGCGTGTGCCACTTGGTTTGAAGCTGGTTTCCTAATAAGGTGGTCTGACCCGGTCACAGCAGAACCGGGCCTCAGGCTACGACGCCTCAGAGCAGCTGCGTCTGAGCCTGGACCTGGACCTGGACCTGGACCAGGACCTGGACCTGGACCAGGACCAGGACCAGCTCTGATCAGAGATCTGGGTCGGTTCTGAGCTCGGTCAGCGCTCGGTGTCTGGGGAGGCTCGTAAAAGAGGCCTCTATCGTCGGCGTCCAGGCTGGAGGGTGGAAAAAGGCTGAGCGCTGCCAGATGCCGAGTCCAGTGGGTCCATGAGCAGCACGTGGCTCTGTTTTTGGCTGAGGGTTCCTCCCATTGCTTATTTTTAGAGGTTTGTTCAACCGTCAGGTTAAAACGCTCTGTTTTCAGGACTGACTCCTGAGCTTCATTTATCTGTTAGTTCTGTTTCTGCGCTGCTTCCACCAGTTACCGGTCCGTCTGGGTCGGTTCTGCTGCGTTGGGGCAGAAAGGCTTCCTGCTCGTGTGTCTGCTGCCTCATTGGACCAGACCGTGTCCTGACCCTGTGCTTGATCCTCTTACATCAGCGGCGCCGGAGCCGAGGGGAAACGAGTGCAGTGGAGGATGCGCCGTTCAGCAGCCGCTGCTCTGGTTCACGTTACTGGAGCCGAGCAGAACCGTAGACGCCTGGTTCTGACCACGTGCCTTCGTCCTGTTCCGAGCCAAGGGAATCTCTCCTCTTATGGGTCCCGCCTCCCCTCTGCCCACGTTCTCAGCTTTAATTCACACGTGGCTCCGCTGCAACTCCTTTTACTGCGTGAATGTGCACGTCTCCACGACGAACTCCAAACACACGCTCTTCTGTCAGTTTGCTCCTTGCGTGTTTGTTCCACCTAATCTGCTGTGCAGATGACTAAGCATGGAGGAGGCTGTGCAGGCGCACACACCAGCTGCTGCGAGGCTCCGCTGACGGGCAGCTCTTCGGACCCGCTGCAGCTGACTTCCAGTTGCTCCGTGAGGCGTCGGAGCCGCCGGTGACGGTGCCGTTTGTGCGTTGTGCCTGTCGGGGCCTGTTTGTTCCACTTGTGTGTCTGTACAGGCCTCTGCAGTCCCTGTAGATGTTAACTCCTGGGCGCACACACGCCACACCTCGACAAACAACACGCTCCACAACGCCTCTTCCCTCAGCGTGTTGCGTTCAGGCGCCGCAGCCGTTTCGTTTAATTTCCTGGTCGACTCTTGGGCTTCGTCTTGGTTCCTTTGGGTCAAAGCCTGTCAGATTTGGGGCGCTGGAGTCTTTCAGCCGTGTTGCTCGCGGGTCCGGCCTGTGACCCACACACTCGGCCCTCAGCGTCCAGCACCGTCTGAGAATGAGGCAACTGGCACATTGGTGAGCAATAATCCAGAATGAGCAGCTGTCAGATCTGCCTGTAACAGCGCCGTCTCGAGTAGATATGAGTTAATCCGCCGTGTCCCGGCGGAGGCCTTGCCTGGGTTTGGCCTCCTGCCTCCTCTTGCTGGGACGTATAATAGGATGCGTCTTGGCTCGCTGCGAATAAAGCCCCTTCATTTTGCCTTTTCCATGTACAGAGCTGTAATCTGATACAAGCCGCGGGCGGTTGTTGTGGATCCAACGCTGGTTTGATGGAATAATCTGACGCACCGCTGACCAACTGTTACGCTACGTCTACCCCCAAATCCTCTCGTACAACATCTCTCAATCCCTCACGTAACATTTGGCCTCAGAAGTGGATCAGGGGCGTTTGGCCTCAGACCGGTGGCCGTTCTGGGTTCAGGTGTCGGCTTGAGAATCAGTCATTCAGCAGCTGAATGACTGATTCAGCTGCTGAAGCTCCTTCTCCTCTGGCACGGAGGCGCGTTCGGCCCGGTCCCGACATGTTCAGATCTGTCTAAGGCCCAGTGACAGCACACTCTTAAAGGAAGATTCATGTGTATATTAGGTTTGTTGTGTGTGAGCGCGGAGGCTCTGAATGTGAGAATGTGTCAAGTGACGGATCAGCCGATCTGAGGGAGGGGGAGGTGCGTAAACACGAGTCGTCTGAAGCTCCAACCTTCGTGAACCGACTCCACGGGAGATGCAGTTCAGGCCGGGCCCGCAGGAACTGCTGGGATCCGGGTCCAGCATGCAGACTGCTGCAGCACGGATCCTCCCAGGCTTCGGATCTGAACGCGCGCCGTCACCGTTGACGGCTTTTGCAGCCGTTATGCAACATTAATGCATCGTTAATGATATGCAAAGAGGGGCTGAGTGCTTTCTCCTAAGGCTGCTCGTCACGGAGGAACGGGTTTTCTGCTGCTCCACATCATAATTCTCTGTTTTTCATGGAGGTTTAGCTAACTTGTGCTAATATTCCTGCATGTCTTCCGTTTATTCGTCCGCTCTCCTGCGTTTTGCTTCAGTGGGCGTCTGTGCAACCAGCCGTCGTCTCTATGACCGTTTCTCCCTCACGCCCCCCCTTCGCTCTGATTGGCTGAAGCGAGGACTCCACTGGTCCCCGGCAGTGACAGCGGTGGTCCGTATCCATGGCTGCGGCGTGTTTGTCCTCCTGGGACGCTCTGGGATGTGTCCCTGTTTCTGGGCTCAGCTTCTATCAGTGCCGCTGAGAACAAAGCGAGGTTTGAGGCAGCGTTAATGCAGATTAGGAGGTGCGAGCGCTGGTTCAGGGTCGACTACGAGCGAGAACACGTGGACGCCGCTGATGTCTAAGGGCAGATGACTGACTGAAACTTACAGCCGAGGCCCCAACAAATGCAATGGGGGCACATTTAGTTTAATTCAGATCATGTACTTTCAATTTCAAATGTTCTCCTTTAAGACCCTACATGTCAAACTATTTAGATCAGCATCAGGAGACAGGGAACCTGGGAACCAGTAACCTACTGCAGCGTCACCAGCACCGGTTGGACGAGGTTCACTTCACATGTCTTTTGACTTTCTGCAGAATTTATTTTGTAAAAACAACTTGAGGCATGAAAACAATAAATGAACTATTACATTTCTGACTTTGGCTGTGATGCCTGATCAGCTGATGAGTTGGAGCCTGGTGGCTCCACTGTGTTGAGGCTTGTTGGACCCACACAGCTGCCTGCACCTGTCCAACGCTCTCCTCTTTAACTGAGCCTGAGATGCTCCTGCTGTCACAGCTTGGTGACATTTGCTGATTTCCTCCGTTTAGACCTCATTGTTCTCTGCAGGTCAGTCGTGGTTCGGAGGAGTCTCCCGTGGAGGACGCGAGGTCACACACTATAACAGGTGTAGGAGAACACACAGCATCCTCCTACAGACACACACACACAGCATCCTCCTACAGACACACACACACACACACACAGCATCCTCCTACAGACACACACACACACACAGCATCCTCCTACAGACACACACACACACACAGCATCCTCCTACAGACACACACACACAGCATCCTCCTACAGACACACACACACACACACAGCATCCTCCTACAGACACACACACACACACAGCATCCTCCTACAGACACACACACACACACACAGCATCCTCCTACAGAGACACACACACACACACACACACACACAGCATCCTCCTACAGACACACACACACACACACACACACACAGCATCCTCCTACAGACACACACACACACACAGCATCCTCCTACAGACACACACACACACACACACAGCATCCTCCTACAGACACACACACACACACACACACAGCATCCTCCTACAGACACACACACACACACACATCCTCCTACAGACACACACACACACACAGCATCCTCCTACAGACACACACACACACA
Organism: Betta splendens; assembly: GCF_900634795.4. Lineage (NCBI taxonomy): Eukaryota > Metazoa > Chordata > Actinopteri > Anabantiformes > Osphronemidae > Betta > Betta splendens. The sequence goes on from NC_040897.2 coordinate 15,822,255, forward strand.
CACACATCACTCCTACAGACCAACACACACACACACACAGCATCCTCCTACAGACACACACACACACAGCATCCTCCTACAGACACACACACACACAGCATCCTCCTACAGACACACACACACACACACACACACACGCACACACACACACAGCATCCTCCTACACACACACACACACACACACACACACACACACACAGCATCCTCCTACACACACACACACACACACACACACACACACACACACACACACACACACACACACACACAGCATCCTCCCACAGACACACACACACACACACAGCATCCTCCCACAGACACACACACACACACACAGCATCCTCCCACAGACACACACACAGGCCTGAGCCAGACCTCCTGATTGGATCTCCACCCCTTGGTTTCAGGCGCCTCGCGTTGCTGCCTCAAGCAGGCGATCAGTGATACGGGTGTAGTTCAGAGTTCTGCCGAGTCAGCAGGGCCAAGGTTGGGTCCTTTTAGCGCTGCATCGTCTTGAGCTATGTGTGCGTCTGTTGTGGTTTGACAGAAAGCCTCAAAGCTCTGTCGCCGCTGTGTTTTGTGATGCGTTCACCTTTATCTTTATCTGCTGCGGTCATGTTTTCATGTACACGTGTCTCCATAGGAACTTCCTGAGCTGCAGGATTCAAATCTTATCCCATGCTTTGTTGTTTCAGCTCTTTAGATCTGAATCTGCTGCGAACTCAGCTGAACCTCCACTTCACCTGAACCAGCTGCTGCTGACTCTGTTTAGATCTGTCTCGTCACCAGTGAGCGCTAAGATGTGATCTGTTAAATGTCTTTATCCTTGTAGTGTTTGCAGGGGTTCTGATGGAGCATGGATTTAATCATTGGTTCAGTCTCGTCACAGTTTCCCCCCGCGGTGCAGTTGGGACAGCGGTCCCAGATACACACTCTGAGCCCGAGCGGTCGGATACGGATGCTCGCGGGTCGAGGATGAAGCTCTGGCTCCGTGAGGCGGTTTGGAGCTGGTCTCTGTCTTACGCTGAGCTTAATGGAACGAAAGCGTCTGTGTTCATCTGTCCATTACATGATTAGGTGGTCGCTGGGCAAACACACGGGTTCCTCCTGCAATGATTTGCATGACTGACCAATAAAATCACATCAGTGTGAAGCTCTGACGTCCTGCTCATCATGCGTCTGTCTTCATGAAGCAGAGTGTTTGTTTGTGAGTTGTTCAGGGAGCGCTTGGTTGTTTTCTGTCATTTCCTGTACTTTTTAGTTTGTTACAGATGGTAGTAATAAAGCTGAAGTCATGAAATGTAGTTTAGTTTAAAAACTCCAGGTTTCAGGTCAGAGTGTAGGTAAAGCTCAGATTTCCCCTCTTTTGTCCATTGTTTGGTGAGAAAACACGTCGTCCATCATCCTCAAAGAATCCATTGATTTGTAGCATCGTCCAGTTAATGTTCAGCCCATGGGAAGTCATCAGCCTCTGCCTCACTGCTCTGAAGCTGTTTAACACACAGGGATCTGACTTTTGAAGCATTTTCTGAACTGGCCTCATTCTTTTGTGCAGTTTGATTTTGATGATTTGAGTCGGATGTAGAAGACGACCAGTTGCTTGTGGAACAACGTGGGAACAATGACGTCACCTTCTCCCGTGAAGCAGGTCGTCGTCTTCACTTCCTTCCCTCCTCACGCTGTGGAACAGGAGGAATTTAAAGATGTGCGTGTTCAATTATTCAGCGTGTGAATCTGGCTGCAGGCTGGAATCCTCCGCTGTCGTCCCGTGGCTGCGTCCGTTTGTCCTTCTGCGTTTTGCAGAGCTCGTCTTTTTGTTCTTCTCTGCTCCTCCACTGAGTCACTTATGAGGAGCAGCTCTGGCTGTGTCTGTTTCCCTCGGGCTCAGGTTGGAGTAAAGGCTGGTTTGGCGTTTAGGTTCTGAAAGCTCTGATTGATGTCGCCTGCCTCAGCGCCGCATGTCCGGTCGCACACGGCCCGTTTCGAATGCCGCCGCGGTTCTGGTGCCATGACTTCTCTCAGATTTCTGTGGGTCCGAGGTTCTTTCTGTGGCCCTGATCTGCATTGTTGCGTCATTTGAACGGGTGGAGGCGTTCGCTGATGGAAGTGTGACTCTGTCGCCTGGGATGCTCCCGTTTTCTGCCCCGTCGCTGGGACCTGGCGCCTCGTTTGAACCCTCGCTCCTCTCGCCTCCTGTCCCTGCTGAATATTTATAGCTGAGGCCATGGCCTCTGCGCAGCAGGACGGGCCGTGGGTGATTCTGGGAGTAAATGTCAAGCAGCTTGTCTGGCACCGCTCCAGGCCCTTGAATTCCACTTGGCACTTACATGGGGAGGAATGTTTGGCACTCGGACCGGGCCGCGCTGCCGGTGCTGCACAGTCAATCACAGCATGTAAACACAGACGTAGGCGGCAGAAACGCACTCAGCCAGTGTGGATGAAGGGCCATGAAGTAACAGCATGAATCCAATGACAGGAACCGGTTTGGTACCGGCAGCGTGGCCGAGTCCCGGCCGGTCCCCTCCATGAACAGAGCCTTTGTTTCCTTCAGGCCTGTGCTGACCTGCAGACGAGGCCCCGACTCACACATCTGAACACACATCTGGATCAGCGGAGGATTTGTCTGCTTCATGGTGTGTGCTCGCAGTGATCCCTGCGCTGCATGTATGAACTGTTTGTGTTTCATTCATTGAAAGGTGTAATAATTAACCGGTGTTTGTTCAGGAAGGGGGCTTTTCTTCTGCAGACTGGATGTTTGCACGGTCACACCTGAGTTAGAGCCACAGGCGGAACAATGGGAGCGTCTGTGGCGGCTTTAATGACACCAACGCAGACACTGCCTCCGTCCTTTGAGCCTTTTCATTTTAGCCTTTAGAACTAAAATGACATTTGACCAACGCAATCAGAAACCAGCCTGGAGTGAATTATGGAAGGAAGCGTTTAGAAAATGACAGAGCATCACCTGATAACGGCTCCGTGAGCTCCTGGCTTCAGGTTGAGTCCTGATGATGGGCTGATGAGGTTTTAGCACGTTAAATGATACGTTCAGGTTCACCTGAAGCTTTCATCTTTTCTCAGGCCACAGCCCTTAAATGCTTTAAGTCCCTTGATTCCAGGGATCAAACTGCAGGTGGCGTGAAGTTCACGTCCGTCGTGACTAATGCTAAAGTGCTGTAACCACCGCTCACGCAGCGTTTAGCAGCAATAAGCCGACGGCCCTTGTTGGATAGTGTCGCCGTGTGTGAGGATCACCGTGTGTTGGCACAGACGCTGTTTGTGTTTCTAAGCCCACCGCACGGACGTGTCGCGTCACGCCTTCATCTCAGCTGCCGCCTCCATCTTAACGCCACTTCCTCCATCTGGCCTGGGTTTCAAACAAAAACCCTCCTAAACCCACAATCACTTAATTATTCTTCAGAACTTCTCCGTCGCTTCTTGTTGGTTCGTTCAAAGCAAACGGGGGAGGAGCGGCGGCGCTGCAGAACAATGCATATTTCATCTTCACTCTGGAGACTCTGAAACTGTGTCACATTCAACCTGCAGACGAAGGGGTTTAGCAGAACCCGACCAGCAGCAGAACCCGACCAGCAGCAGAACCCGACCAGCAGCAGAACCAGGACGGATGTCTGCCGCGTGGAGCTGGCGATCAAACAGGAGCCAGTGTTTCAGGTGTTTATTAGCCTGGTTTCCTGCTTAGCTCCTCTCAGCATCACTTCTGTCCTCCGCCTCCTCTTCTCTGCTCACGTCTGAATCTGCTGAACTGGAAGGAGATTCGCTGAACACGGCGAAATGCAGCTGGACGAGGTCCTGAAAGGAGCTCTGAGCAGAGTCCTCGTCGTCAGAGCCCCACGTGGGCGTGTGGCTCAGCGTTGGATCGGCGCTGGACCAGTACTCCCCCTCCTCAGTCTGCACAAATACATTATAAACCCTCCGGGTTGTTGTTGTTGTTTGGCATTTGGATGAGTTGCGTATTTTGGGTGAATCTCCACCTGCATGTCGATTATCGCGTTGTTGATGTAGATGTGAGCGAAGCGCGTGAGGTTCCTGTGCAGGTGGACCAGCTCCTGGTACCGGACCTCCTCCCCAGTCGGACTCTGCTGGGCCTCGTGGTCGCTGCAGTCGGACGGGACGTCTGAGCCCAGGTCCTCCAGAGACATGATGAGCAGCTGTGGTTTGTGTTTATCCGTTCAAGCCACAGGCTGGTGCTTTGGTTTGAAAGGTTGCTGTTATTGTTTGAACTGAACCTTCACCGGGCTGACGTGACCTTTGACCCTCAGGCATTTTTTGACTCAGCTGCTTCATTTGTTGAATGACACCGACCCTGTGTTTTCTGGAGCTCGTTCCCGCGTGTGAGTCCGTCTGCAGTGGTTCTGCCCACTTTGAGCTCCAGCCTCCACCGTCTGTGGCCTTGTTTACCGTGGGACTCGCTCCGTATTGAGTTTGGCACCGTCGCTCGACTATTTATAGCAGATAAACTTGGCATCTTTCACGGCCTCGTCCTTCCCAGGCCCAACAGACACACAGCAGCTCTGTAAACCAGCTTTTATTGTGTATTTTCCTGTATATGTGTGAACGTGTCTCGTCTGTGAGTGGGAACGCATATTTCTAGAAGTGAATCGGCTGTGGCTCCCTGTGAAGGTGTAGTTGGACTCATTGCTCTGGCGGTGGGTTTCACGCGTCTCCCTCTCCTCCTGCAGGATGCTAGTTACTGGCTGCAGGTCCACCGGCTGGAGCACGGGGACGGAGGCATCCTGGACCTGGACGACGTGCTCTGTGACGTGGTCGACGACAAAGACCGGGTGAGTGACTCCACCTGCAAACCACAAAACTAAGGAGAGGTTCTGCGCTTTCAGTAGGTAGTTTTTACTAAACCAGAGGATTAAAAATAATCTTTGCGATCCATAAATGTTGAGTCAACATGACCGTCATGTGTTCTAGGACATGTTAAACCTCTGCCTTTGTTGATGCTCGGAAGCTTTTGGCTCCTAGTGACGCTTTGTTTGCCGTCTGTTTGCGTCGTCCACTTCCAGCTCCTCAGCCCCACACGCTGCTCCAGCACCAGAACCTTCGGCTTCCGGGTCTGTGTGAGCTATGTGCTGAACGGCCATTTGAACGGTGTATTAGGGTGCTGCAGCGTGGAGGGAGAGCTGAGGGTGGAGCCTACGGCACCAGACGGGTTCTGGTCCACCTGGAACCGGCTGTCTTTAAGGTGTGAACCCGTCCTGCTCCCACCAGAACCACTGCTTAGCGCGGTGACAACACATCTCTGACCGGCTCTGGACACTAGTGTGAGAAAGTAAATCCGGCTTCTGTGTGCATGAATGAATGAATGAATGAATGTGTGTGAGCTGACCTCTGACCCCAGGCCAGTTGTTTAGTTATGCTAAGCACAGCTGCTGCTGTGGGATAATCAAGTTAAGTCAGACTTTCCCTTTGTTGGCTTCTACAGGACTAATTGGGTTAATGTGATGGATGTAACGCTGGGTCGACGCTGGTGGAATTAATTATGTGATTCCGTCCCCAGGTTCTGTCCTAAGTGTCCGTAGACGCCATTCAGGCTAAAGACGCTGAATGTTCCCACATATTCGCTAGGGAGTCGGTTAAAGTGGATGATTTTCACATTAAAAGCTTTAATCCTCCCTCCCTTAAACCCATGGGTCCCTTTGTTTTGCTTAACAGCGCCTTCTCTTTATTATTGAAGCCTGCGAACGCTGGATCCACTTCAGAGGAGGAAGGAGTGTGACACCGGTGGTCTCTCGGCAGCTGAGACTCATCTCTGCCATTCCAGCGCAGCTTTTTAAAGGCTGGAAGGAGCGGCCGGCGCGCCGCTGAAGGACACTGTTTTATTAGCTGACACTGGGAGTGTCAACATGCGCTGGGTGTGCGGCTCCAGTGTCAGAACGCGCCTGTAGTTTGGTGCCGCTGTGCAGCGTCCGCCCTCGGGTTCCCAGGCTCCATCCCTCATCCTTTCATCCTGGTCTTTTTCTGCCGCCCGTCACAGTAACGCGTCCTGTGTTGTGTCTCAGTCGTGTCAGTGTGAAGAGTGAAATGGGCTTCAGCCGAGGCTGAGGCGCTCGGCATCCGGGCGGCTCCTCGTCTGAGCTGAATATAGTGAATCTTCTGGCCGTGTGGGAGACGGGCAGACAGACAGGAGGGGCCGCGGGGTTAAAAAAGCCCAGAGGAGGCTCCTGAAACGACTTCATCAGTCTCCTGTCGCAGATATAAACACACAGGCTGCAGTTTGTTTCCTGGAGTCCTACTTTATGTCGATGCCAAACTAATAAAGGCTCCGTTTGAGGCTCAAACCTGTCTCCAGGTGACAGACTGATAACTCTCTGCTCCCCTCCCCGTTGGTCTCCCAGCATGCACTGGGCTGGAGTTGAAAGTGACCTGCTCCTTCCTTATTTACAGTAATGAGTGTGTTTTAGCTGACACTCGTGGAAGCGCTGAGGTGTTAACACGTATCGATCGCGCCGCTCACTTCGGCTCATTTGTTGTGTCTGTTGTGGGGATTGATTTTCCCAGAGAACACATGCATCGAAGTGGACGCTGTGAAACCCAAACCCTGTGAACGGTGCGGCTGCAGACGCTGACGGAAGCTGAATGTTGAAGTGTTTCTCAGATTTCACCAGTTATTTCAGGAAGAAAGGGAGCGATTTCATTTGCACTCATCAGTTCTCCGCTCACGCTGCGTCCGTCTGCGTGCTGAACCCAAACCCAGCAACCAGGTTTGGTCGAGACCTGTGGGCCTGGATGAAGGCTGCTCTGTGTGACTCCATGCGTTGCCACATGACTGAATGAGATGGAATCGGCTGCCGCTCAGTCAGGGTCGGTGCCACCGGAGCCACAACCCATCAAAATAAAATGGAGGACACCAGGTTGAAGCCATTTAAGGAGACGCGGTCGCTGCTGTGGACGGTGGAGCAGGATACTGGTCTGGACTGGTGCCTCGTGGGGCTCCTCCAGTAACAGGCTGGATAGAGGGAGACGGGCCAAACCCGAGCCGGTTAACAAACACGTCCAGAACCGGTCACACGCCTAACGTCATGCTGTGGTTTGACATTGAGGGAAATTCACCCAGAACATGAAGGAGCGCTGGCTGCTGAGCGTCTGTGTTGCCCATGAGGAGCAAATGCATCATGTTCGGTCAATACATACATACATACATACATACATACATACATACATACATACATACATACATACATACATACATACATACATACATACATACAGACAGACAGACAGACAGACAGACAGACAGACAGACAGACAGACAGACAGACAGACAGACAGACATACATACATACATACATACATACATACATGCAGACAGACAGACAGACAGACAGACAGACAGACAGGCAGGCAGGCAGACAGACAGACAGACAGACAGACAGACAGACAGACAGACAGGCAGGCAGGCAGGCAGGCAGGCAGACAGGCAGGCAGACAGGCAGGCCTCACTGCCGTCTGTCTGTCTGTGCATCGTAGCGTCTCTCTGTCTCTCTCTCCGTCTCTGTGTGTGTGTGTGTGTGTGTGTGTGTGTGTGTGTGTGTGTGTGTGTGTGTGTGTCTCCCCCCCCCACGGCGGGGCGTCTTTCTTCCCCACACCGCGCCCCGCTGACTCCTCCTCCATCCCTCCACGTTCTTCCATAGCGAGTGTTGGCGGTGACCTCATTTATTCCAGGCGAGCCCTCGTCCGCCCCCTCCTCATCTTCCCTTTTCCCTCTCTCCAGCCTCCTAATGAGAACAAGATGACAACTTTCTAGCAGCGCCAGCCGGGGCGACACAGACTGAGAGGCTGGACAGGAACAGACAGAACTAGGCCTAGGCCCGCTTTGATTATTTAGTTCAGTCTTCAGATAGTCAGATTAAAGGCCCAAAGCAGGAGTTGCTTCATCTCGTCCACCCTGATGAAACTCAATTATTGCAACATTGAAATATGCACAAGCAACAGTGAGATGGATAATGTAGAAATGTGTGGGTTATGATTATGATCTATAGTCTGTAGTTATCACCACCCTGAAGTGCCGTAAACAGAATTCCTGTGTGATCTGATCCTTTACCTTATCTGTGAGGCTCTTGGCAAAGCTGAAGCCGAGTGTCTTCATCAGTAAATATCATTAAAGGGCCTCTTGATGCAGGTTTATTGCCTCATCAGCTGAAGGTTGTTCTGTTTCTGTCCCAACAAGTCCTCCTCCTCCTCTAAATCATTTTATTAATGTGTGGAGTGAAAGTTATGAAGCCGCCACATGTTCAGAAGCTGCAGAGAACTGCTCATTGCCGTGGTAACAGGTCGACTTTGACTGACCACATTATTAGGTACACCTGTCAGCTGGCAGAGGTTTCTTGTAAGTGGCCGCTGTTTTCCATAAAGTCTGAGAACATGTGTCACAACCAAACACGGCTCTGTTTGTCCTATAAGTGGCCCAACGCTGCAGGTCTGTTTTCTACGAAGCTGCCTTTAATTATAGTCGCATTAGTTTCCAGTGTCTGTGATGATGGGCCTGTAAACACAGTGTTGAACGTCCTTCACGGCGCTTTGAGAAGTGATGAGTCGCTCGCACACACACACTTAGGCAGCGTTTCACCTCCAGTAATTGTCATCCACACAGCCTGAGTCATGACGTCGTGTTGTGGAGGCTCTGCTTAATTGCAGCCTCTCTGTGCAGAGCAGCCTCCAGGTTAGCGGCGCGCTAACGGCCCCGGGCTTCATCTCCTTCTGTGGTAGCAGCTTCACTTCTCCCTCCCTGCGCCGCGGTCAGAACCCCGCGACACCTTGGAGCTCGATCGCACCTTACATGGAAATGTAGAAATGAAGCCATGTGACATTAATGCTTGGGTTTTTAAACCTGGTTCCTGTTGTTGGCTCAGTTTCAGGGCCTCATCCTCCGAGCACCTCTGGATCTGGAGCCTTGTGTATTAAGTGTCAGGTTGGTTCTGGTGAGACGCTGGTGAAGCTGCAGCAGGTCCATGTGGATGTGTGTCGGGTTCAGGGTTTGGTTAATTGTGTGAGAGGTCATGTTTGAGTATTGATGTGTGATAATAAGATCAGGGCTCCCTCCGTCTCCACATTCATCTGTTGTCTTCCCTCATCCGTCACTCCCTCCTTTCACTCTTCTTTTCTTTTCTCGCCTCATAGTTTGCCCAACACGTCCTGTCCTTTTTTTGGGTGGAGAAGTGCTTGGCTGATCCACTCTGCTTCGCCTTCTGTGTTTGTAAGGATCCTCTGGTTTGGTTGACGTTAATGTGAAGGACCTCTACTGGCCTCTAGTGGTGTGATGGTGTCAGTGCAGCCGAGGGTCCCAGCTTTTTAATGAGAAGAAGGCGCTTTAATTAAAAATCAAATCTATTACATGGACGTTAGCAGCTTAATGTTTGTATATAGTACAAACCACTGTAATATTATGTAGTTGTTATTATTTACTTTGTTTTTATTCTGTTAAATAAGAATCAGCTGCTTCGCTTCTTTGTCTGTTGAACTACAACCTCGGAACCACAGTGACAACACGCTGAGACCACAAACGCAGCAGCACGGACGTCTTGGTTTGTTTTGGTGGTCCGGGTCCGGTTCTAAGGCTTGGCCCGTTGACCCGTGGAGGCTGGAGACGGTCTCAGGAGCAACAGAACCACTGAAAATGAGTCAGCGTTGACTTAAGAGTAGGAACAAACACCACATTTAATGATCTGACAGCAGCAGGTTATGACCTCTTTAAACAATGACGCATGACGGCCGAGAATAACTTAAGCTTAAATCATCGTTTTCACTGGGCCTCAGAGCAAAAATAATCTAGACCCTGTTATGGCTCATGCTCTCATTCAAAGCTCGGCTTATAATAAATCAAACGCAGCTTCCTGTGATTTGTTTGAACAATAATAAGTGTAACACACTGTCATTTTCTCATGCTTTTAATTACACACACACACACACACACACGCTGCCAGGGGGGCTCTCACCACTGTGACTCAGCCCAGCTGTGGTCTGTGGGAACAGGAAGTGCTGTTCGTCTGTTTCTGTATCAGCTTGTCTGACAAACTGGGGCTTTTGGCTAAACAGCCTCTAAATCTGACAAATGAAGGGAGGCAGTTCTCAGAAATCACGTCTCACCGACCCCAGTGCCTTCGTCTCCCACGCTGGAAGAAACCGTTGCTCCCCCACAATTCAAATGTTATCGTTGTAGTTGTTCAGATTGAACGATGTTGAATCTGGTCAGGGTGTGTGTTTTGGTCTGAGGACAGTGTTAGTGGCCGTGGTGAGACTTGACTCTGTATAAACCTGCTTGTTAAACGAGCGCCTCTGCCTCGTGAAGCCGCTCCGCCCGCGGTCGGCGCCGCCTGCTGCCACCAGGGGCCAGTGTGGGTCCAGGTTGGACCAGGTCCTCCTCAGCAGCCGTGCCTGTGGGGGGAGAACCGCGGGGGCCTGACATCACTCCCCCGGTGCTTTCTGCTCCCGCTGGGACTCCAGTTACTGTTACTCCTCAGGTTTTAGTGACGAGCGGCAGGAAGGAGGGGATTTTACGCGTCCTTTCCCTCGGGGGTGTTTCTGTGGACATGTGAAACCGAGGTCAGGAGCCCGATGCAGAGCGTAACGTTCCACATATGAGCCTGTTCTAACGGCGTCAACATGTGATGTGGAGGGAACCTTTGACGCCACAGCCCCTCGTCTCATCTCATCATCCTCGCGCTTCAACCTGGTGATTTTTATTGCTACCGCAGGAAGCGGTGGAAACGGGCAGGAAGTGACTGTTAGCGAGAATCAACAGGATGTTTTGATGTGATCAGCGCCTTTTGTGCGTTGGCTTCCTTCCACGTTCTGTGCTTTGACGGCCTGTGAAGTCACCACCAATAACTCAGACGCGTTTCATCTGGAGACGCAGCTGCTGTCGAGTCGAGGAGCTTTATGAGTAACGAGTATTGATCTTGTGATTTATCTGGACCCCAGGAAAAGACTTCTGCAAATTCCTCCTAGTTCCCAACCATGGAAAAACAAACACTGGATCTTTTATGAGCAGCTAAGTCGTCTCGAGAGCTCCGACGTGCGACTGTAGTTTGATTAATACAGGCATGTTTGCCTCCAGTATTGTGATGGACGGAGTGAAAACCACTGGACGCCATCAATCAGTCGTTGTTACTTGTAGCTGTTCAGCTGAAGCTCAGCCCCAGCTTTAATGAGCGTGACGTCTTTACAGGCAATTAAGCATAAAATGAAAAGCTCATTTGTCTCTTAGACATCGCTGACTGATGAAACACTGGGAAATATCTCCCCCAGCATCGCACCCAGCGCTTCTCTCTATTGGCTTTTCATTGGCCCTGCACAGGTCGCAGACAAAGCCGATGCGTCGGCATGTGGTAAATCAAATTTGGTGCAATCGAGCAGATCTCCTGGTGTCTTCTCACATATTTACTATTGTCAATACGGCCACAATAGCGGTTTCTGTCTGATGGGCAGGGAAAATAGATAGCGACGCTATCTGGAGCCGCAGGTTGAAGGGCTGCCGGATGTGATGGAGTGTCCTGATATCCTGTCATTCATTCATTCACGGACCGGCAGCCTGTGGGGATAAAGGCTAGCACCTCGCCGCTCTCAGACCTCGTTAAATCCATTATGGCAGATCAACAAGTGCCAGCGTGGAGACGTGCGGCTGCTGTGTTGTCTCGAGATCTCAGTCAGTAAAAATGAGTCAGCCGTTGAGCTGCAGCCAAGTGTTTTCCATTGTCATCAGATGTAAACGCAGCCTCAGAATTCTCCCAGCAGCTGTTGACCTCAGAGTAAAGACATCCTGTAGGTAGCTACAGCATGCACTGGTTTTACTGGGTGGGTGGTCATCTACCTCCACTGGTGGGAAAGCGTAGCTTCACCATCACACGATCACACAAGGCTGCGTTTAATGCAGCTGAAAGGTCAAAGGTCAGTCACTGCAGCCATTTTCCAGCATGTAGGTGCCTGTTGCCTCGTCCCTGGACTTGCACAGAGTTCTTCAGCTCTGGTTAAGACGCTGAGGATGATGCAAACGCAGACGCAGGAGGACGCAACAAGCTCGGTTGTCAAAACAGCGACGCTGCGAAGTGTGAGTGTGGCCTGATGCAAACAGACAAAGAGCCGGCTGCCTCCAGCTCCACATCCAGCTCCACATCCAGCTCCACATCCAGCTCCAGCTCCGGCTGCAGCCTCGTTATCCAGCGAGCGCCGTGACCCTCAGCGCTGCTTACAGCACACAAACATATGGTAATTACAGCATGAGAAGACGCCGCCGTGTGTTCTTAATCCCTCCGTGTTGCCATAAAGCACATCAGCGCGCTACTGTCACAGAAGTGGTGTTGGTGCTGTTTTGTTTAACCTGCCTGGAGACGGGGGATTCGCAGCCGCAGCATCGCACCTAAACCCCTTTTCAAGGAATGTAATATATTTGTGGGGATTTGCGGGTTTTTACTGTTTCTATCCTTTTAAATTGAAGTTGTGCTGTTTTGGGTCCCAGCACATCACACACACTGCATTTAGGCCCAGCTGATCACTGATGTAAAACCAGCCCCTGATGAGATTTTATGTAATGGGAACGAGCGCGTCCCCTGCACTAACGCGTTTTCGCTCTGCAGCCGGGTGCAGGAGAGAGTGTAGCAGAAACGGCCGCGGTCCCCGGGGTTCGAGTAAATGAGATTTGCTGCGGGGATGATTGGGTCTGAGGCAGGTCTGGAGATGGACCTTTATGAAATAACCTCTGCAATCTCTGACAGAACAGCTGGGGAGAGCAGACACAGCGAAACACGCTCATACGGGAGACGGGCGCGGGTCCAGTTAACGAGGCTCCGTCCGAACGCAGCGTCGCAGCAGCATCGGCTCCTTCAGCTCAAACACAGCCTGGCTCCTGAGAGCTGCTTTCATGCAGGCTCCCACTCTGCAACAAAGCCCAGACCCCCTCTCCTCCAAAGAGGTCTGTGATTTGTACGGTGTGAAAACCCACCCTAAGGCGGCCATGTTGGATCATACACAAACGCCCTCTTTGAAAAGCGGCGTCGGGGCCTCGCCTTCTCCGTGTTGTTTTTGCACCAGCCGTCAGAATCACTTAGAGTAATTGTGGCACCTTTACACAGGACTCTAAACGTCCTCATCTCGCTTTTCTCCACCAGCCTGTAATTGCGGCCGCGGAAGAAAGGCATCAGATGTAGCCGGAGGCCTTGGGTTATTCTCAGAGGCTCTGTTTTCGTGGATGCCAGGTCAAACGTTTTCACACGCCTGTGGATGTTAACATTCCTCAGGTGTGTAGTGTTCCCTCGGTCTGCTGCACTCGCAGGCTTTCTGGGTCCATGCACCAAAATGGCTGAACGCAGTTCAGTTTGGCAGCAGCTCAACGCTAGCACTTAGCGCTAATGCTAGCGCTTAGCGCTAACGCTAGCGTTCATAACACTCGTCACCCGTCGCTGACAGTCGTCACCTCGCTCCATTCTCCACAGGTCTGCAGTCTTAAAGCGCTGGAGTCTGAACATGTCGGGACCAAAGCGGGTCGACTGCGTGTGTGAACAGAAGCCTCAGCGTCTGAGAGCTTTGACGCGAGTTGTGGACCACATGTTTGCGTTGCCAGTTTTCTAGATGCACTGAAGTCGGATGTTTCCTCAATGTCCAGTTGCTGCAGGTGAAAAAGGCTTCAGTGACTGAAACCCAGCGTGTCCATCTGGTTCTGCACGGCCTCCCCCTCGCTCTGGTTCTGCCCCCCCCCCCCCCCTCTTCTCGGTAATTGGCTCAGAGAAATTATGCAGACTTATTTAGCCCTCTCTGAAATCTCCCTTCACTTGGCTCAGGCAAGATTAATTGCCTGGAGAAGCGGAGCCGCACTTGTTGTCCGTTTGGTGGAATTAACATTAAAACGCAGTCGTCTTTGAACCGGGGCCACGGAGCGCTGTCGGTTGTTTCTCCGTGCCTCCGCTCCGTCGCTGTCGGTTACTCCCCCTCCCTGGTCTGTAATCGCAGTTTTGCCTTTGACGTGCACAGCTGGGAATAGGCTGAACTTTAGGCTGACAGTGCTGATTAAGACTGATCTGGACCAAATCTGTCTGGGTTCAGCCGTGAAAAAGGCTTTTATGGAACTCATGTAATGATGCAATTATTTCACTCTGCTTGTAATGGGGAGAATATTATTCTTAACCCAGTCCTGGGAACTTAGTTTGAAGCTTTGTCAGATAGTTAGGATGAGGGCGAGGGACGCGGCGCCGCAGACGGAACCAGCAGACGGAACCAGCAGACGGAACCAGCAGACGGAACCAGCAGACGGAACCAGCAGACGGAACCAGCAGACGGAACCAGCAGACGGAACCAGCAGACGGAACCAGCACACTGAGGGGGTGTGACGGCTGTTTGTGAAGGGATGAACCACGTGTCTCCTCCAAATGAGCCCATCAGATCCTCCTCCACCCTCGGTGCCTTGGTGTTGAATTACTGCTTCATTCTTGCTGCATCGTTCATCAAAAGTTAAAATCTTGTTCTGATTCTAGAGCACATTTGAATAATTCAGTCATTTTTTGCAAACGTCTTGGTATCATCCGCCGTACAGACGCAGTGAATGAGGATAAATACATAATGCATACTTATTTTTCATACTTGAGGGAGAAGCTGAGACGGAGTCTGGGGGTGTTTTATTCACTGTGTAGCGTTTCTCAGAAACACAAAGTTCCTCCTAAATGAAGTAGCCTATTTTAGTCTGGCAGCGCAGCCCATTCATCACACGGCCGCCTGCTCGGGTCACCGTGCTCTGCCAACACCCAGAACAAATCTTAGAAGTTGCTTTGTAGTTGAAGGAACATTTATTGGCTGGAGTTGAATTCATTACTCCCCAATTACACTGATGTAGAACAGCAGAACCGGCACCTTGGATGTGATCAGCATCGAGCGTAAAGCTCCACGGTGCGTGTGCGAAGGCGCTCCTCCTGCTGAGGACTAACGTCTCCTGTAATAACTGCACTCCGCGCGTCCGCATCCTTTCTGTGGAGCTCCCATTATTTCCTCTGAGCTCGCGTGCTTCTGTCAAGCGTCGCGCAGCTTTTCAGCAGAGATCACAGTCAGACGGGGCACAATCGCATGCGCGTCTCTAATCCCGTCTCGGTGCCTAATGCGACAGAAGCACGTCGCCGCCGCGCTGTCACGCGCGCCCTTTTGTTCACGCAGCAAATTGGCCCGTTTGCTGGCTCTTCCTCCGACAGTGGCCCTTGTGTAAAGTGTTTTTGTCGGGTTCCTGCAGGCTGCGCAGTAAAAGTGCTTATTCCTACAACGGGCCCGGCCCGGCCCGGCCCGGCCCGGCCCGGCCCGGCCCACTCCCGCTCCCCCGGCGCTCAGTAACGTATCGATGTCTCTCAGGATGAGCGCCGCTCTGCAGAGGGCGGCTAATGTGCTCCATTCTCCCTAAACGATTGTGGAAAGTATTGGATCTGGGAAAAAGAAAATGGACAATTAAGTGGACTTATACATTTTCAGGAGGGCGTCTGGACATTTAAATTCAATGAAACCTTGTCTCTCTGAAAGTGCAGAGGAATGAATTGTGCATCTGGTTTGTGCTTCACTTGCAGAGGTCGGGATGATGCAAAGACGAGCGCTTGTCCCCAACTGCTTGTTGTTGGGAAAGTGGCGCAACAATGCGTTAGTTGTTTGGCAGTTTAACGTTGTGTAATGCGTAATTAGGTTTGAAACCCGGGAGGAAGATTAGCTCCAACAGCACTTAATGAAATGTTGGCCAGCGCGAGCCGCCGTCCCAAACAGCCCATGGCCTCCACTCAGCCGAGCTGAGAGCGAACCCGGAGCGGAGCGTGACCGAGTCCTGTCAGATTCCTGTCGGCTGAAACCTTCATTTAAATACCTTCTGTGGAGGCTTTGAAGTCAGTCCAGTGCAGAGGAAGGGGGAGGTTTATGGATCTGCTTGGCTTTACACAAAGGATTATCTTGGTGTTGCCGTGGCTACCAGATCTTTATTTAATAAATTAGAAGTCAGGGTCAACAACTGAATCTAAACAGCAGCCAAGAAACGTCCAAGTCTGACACTTAGATTAGACGGACAGTTGGAGAAAAGTGTTTTGTTGTTGTTCTTGGCTGAAGTTGAGGGATGGATGCCGCTCAGCTAGCTTAGCATGAAGCTAGAACGGGAGAAGCGGTACCATTCTGAGCTCACAGCTCCTCTGATGTTGTCATCTCAGCCCTGTTTGCTCCAGCTCTAACCTGCTTTAATGAGGATATCGCTCCCATACTCGCTCTCTCTGCGCCGCCTGTCCTTGAACCTCCTCTCCACTCATCGATGCAGGTAAGTCGTTCTCCGTTGCTCAGATCTCCGCGTTAATCCACCTGTCAATCTTATTGGGCTTTGCACCAGCACCCATGAGCCCACACATCTCACTTCAAACTGTGTTCCAGCAGAACTGGCCTGTGAAAGTTTGCAGCATCACCCTTTTCTCCTTGGCCTGGTTCATCTCGGTTCATCTATGCAGACGTTGACGCCAGCTCATTCGGGTTCAGGATCCAGGCGACTGCAGCCTTTTCTCTCCTACCTGGAGTCGCGGTGTCTGACCCGTCTAATCCCGGCCCGCCTTCGCTCGGGACACGCGGCGCTGGGGGATCTGCCGAAGCTGCTCCGTCTTATTGATTTGTGTCATTCTGTCCCAGCGGTGACTTTGATGTGACAGTTTCATTTGAGCTCCGCTTATGGAACCTTTAATTAGATTTCAGGTCCGGGTTCCTCTCCTGAGGATGGAGGTGGCGAAAGGGGAAAGAGATTAGCTGATGGCTTCTGAAGACACATGTGTGTTGGAGAAGAACTTTGAGGCGAGAGTTAACTGTGTATTTAGGTTAGGGCTCCTCAGCTGCAGAGTTAATGTCTTGCTGTCGACGTAGTGAGTTTAAGTGAAGCAACCTTGACGCCTGCTCCACCTTGGCCTGGATTAAAGCTTTAATGCGGCTGCATCTCAAATCCTTCCTCTGACTTAGTAGAACACGTCTAATCACACACGTAGTATCTGAGGTGATGAAAGTGTCTGTGAAGTCGGAGCAGGCAGGTATATTATCTATGCAAATGTCAGGGTCTCCAATTATATCGACGGCGGCACAGAAAGTGTCGGAGAAGCACTTTCACAGGCACGGTTCCCCAATGAAATGAAGGCTGAGGAAGCAGATGAAGTGAACGGCTCCAACGAGCTGATGTTCAGCAGCGCCGTGTAAAGCTGCTTGTTTTATGACGTGTGACAGCGTTTTTACACCTTCTGCATTTGTTCTGGTCCGGATCAGTCAGTGGGCTCATAAACGTGTGGCGCGTTCCTCTTGGTTCGGTTTCTTATCAGAACCCGACGCTTCAGACCACTACGGTGCTGTAATGTGTCGACCTCCTGCTCATCCTGCAGTCACAGTCTGATCACATCCATGGAAACCAGAGCCCATTCAGAAGTGAAGCCGCCAAACAGGCCGAGGTTTGAGGCTCTCGCGTCCAGGAAGTCACTCCGTCTCTGAGGCGACCGTCGCTGAGAGGTGAAATCCTGATGTAAAGAGAGCGAAAGCAAAGTAACAGGAGAGTCTGAGAGTAATTCAAACACATGTTGAGTCTAATTTGAACAACCGTGTGTGACCCCTGCATGGACTGCGCCTCCTTCATTAGCCACAGTTTGTGTCCTCGGCCGGCGGCTCATCCCAGCAGAGCTCATCCGCTCCTATTTCACTCCTAATATTTCCTGAGCCAAAATAAGGAGCCGCTGTAATGAGACCATATGAGATGTAATTACTATCAAATGGAGTCAGGTTTTTCTGAAAGCATCAGCGCAACTATAATTCCTCATTAAGCAGCCGTCACTCTGTGCGAGGTGCTCCCCTGGCCCTCAATTACCGCCCAGCTCACGACGAGCGCCGCGAATGTGGGTCAGCGCTCGAGTCCTGGCAGACGCACGCTCGTAAACAAGAGGCGGAGACGGCGCTGCTTCATCCGCTCCACGCAAAGCGCCGGGGCCGTTTTACAGGCGCCAACGCCGCCCGTACTAGCGCGTACGCTCCCGCAGGGACGATCTGCACTCGATGTGTGGGAAACGCTGGGAGCCGCTCTGAGAGCCTTAAAGGAGGTCCTCGGAGCGGCTGCTGGACTCGGCGCTGGTTGTTGTTGGGCCGTGACCCAGGTGCAGGCGCTGGTCGTGGCGGCGCTCCTCTGCCGATGGGATGAGTGAGACCGGGGTGGGAGGCGGTGGCCGTCGAGTGCAGGCGCGTGGGGCTCATTCCAGTGTGTTCACAGGAAGAGCTGCGTTTATGGGAGAAAAAGCAGTGGTTCAATGTGAACTTGCGGAGTTTCTCTTTCCCAGGCTGCTTTAGAACGTGGGGGAGTGTTGGAAGTTGGGAAGTGCTGAATCTGTCATTAAGCAACTAAAGGGTAGGAAAACATCCAAATGTTGGAATATTGTTTGAACAGAAACGTATCCTGGTAAAAGCAGGAACAATGAGAACCAGTCTGCAGCCGCGTCCACAGCCCCGTGGCGGTTTGCTCCAGCTACAGTAAGGAGCTCATTGGTCCCTTCTGCTAAAGATGGAGCCCAGGTATTACAGCCACACTTTAAGTAGAGATCTTAATCCTCCACACGCAGCATGCAGCGCTTTAAATAAGCAGATTTATATCAGCTCAGCGCCAGTTTGCTCCAAAAGCTACAGTTTGCTTCCAGAGGCTATTAAGCCGTTATGTTCATACGCAGCTTGTCCTACTTAATTAAACACGTATGCGCTCACACACGCACACGGTCACATTTCCAGCAAGTGTCGTCTGCTAAGTGTTGATTAGTCCCATAGAAAACAGGTAATTGAAGCTAAATGGCTATATATAGCCCTAAGGGTGATTAGAAGTGATAGCATGTGATGTATGGTCCTCATTAGTGTGATCGCTAACTACAGCCCCCGCGCTGCTCACCTACACACACACGCCTGTGCTTTGGTAGGTAGCCATTATTTAACGGAACGCGCTTTAATGGTTGGAGCGATGGAGGGCCTTCAGTTCCTCCATCAAACCTGAGATGTTGGACATATTTCCTTCTGGCTTCTGACTCGGCCTCAGTTTCTCTTCTGCTTCTCTATGGAGTCAGACTCAACTGAGTTCCAGCGGTTCTGGTGTAAAAACACATTTAACGCTCTGAAAGCTGGTCACCCCGGCGCCAGGCTATCTGAACAGACAACTGCAGTTTCCATGGCAACACCTTTTGACCGCTGCTAATCAGTGACACCTTCTGACAATTCTACAAAGGACAGAAAATACGGCTTTTATGCACGGAGCAATCAGGTTTCATGTTAAAATGTCCCAGTAATTATCAGCTTAACCTTAGGCCTGAATGTAGCTGCAGAATAAAGGTCAAAGGTCGTAATTCACATTCATTTGGTTTAGTACAGTGGAGCTCAGTTACTCCTTCTCTGCTGCCGTCTCACCTGTTCGCCTCGTCGGCTGCCGGTGGGGGGGCGGTGGAGACGACCCTGGGCGGGTCGGCCGTGGGTCGGCCCGTGGGTCGCCGGTGGCGGCGCCGGCCGCTAACAGGTCCTGCAGCAGCTCCACGGCTGATACACAGCACATGCAGCTGATATTTATTGTGTGGAACCTGTCTGTATCAACCTTTGGTTCATAAACCAGTGAGGCTCAGGTCTCATGTTCAGTGGATGATCGTAAACAAACCCACCAGTATCGCAGTGTTTTAGCGCTGTGGCAGTCGCATGTTTCTCATCTTCCACCTGGTGGATGTTTTGTTCCAAACACCCACAGCAACTTAAGAGCCATTATTTTTAGTGAGGAGCTCCTCACTGGGGAAATAAAGCTGCACCCATGGCAGCCATCGCGCTCCGCTCTGGCCAGAAATGGGCTCCAGTGTAATATGTGGCCGCTCAGTGTGTGTGTGGTGCTGACCCGCTTTGCCCCGGTCTCGTCTGTGCCGTGGCCACATCTATCAGCCTCTGCACCTGGAATGAAACACACTCCTCATCCGGCTCAGAACCTGTCAGCAGCTCTGCAGCGACGGCGAATGGTCAGTTTGGCCTCAGCGCTGGACGGACGCTGTTTGGAGGAATTTAACAAATGTCACATGCAAACGGGTTAAAGGGAAGTCTCACATTTAATTTTCCCCTCAGGATGGAACAGAACTCATCCCAGCTTTTATCACACGTTGGTCAGAGCTGGGAGACGAGCGGTCCGGTCCATCGCTCCCTCGTGGCCGTGGTCCTTCGGCCTCGGCTCAGACCCGCTCCACACGTGGAGTCGATTAGTGGATCCTGACAAATGCATGCAAGTCCTAGCTCTGCTCCGAAGTCACTTGTGCCATCTGTTTTCACTGCTGGAACCGGGCTGGTACCAGTGCTCCTCTTTGTGCTGAGCTCACAGCGGTTCCACCTCCGTCTCATGGAGCTTGACATTGAGCTGCTCCAAGTCCGAGTCTTCAGATCAAAAACGCCTCTTTATGACAGCAGTGTTTGGCCTCCGTCGTCCACGTCACATCCAACCAGACTGTCTGCATCAGAGTGATGTGGTGACAGTGCCCAAATCGGCCCGGCCGCTGCAGCATTAGCTCTCTGCGCTCGCCATTCTTACATTTGATTGTGCTTTAGAGTAGAAATGGAGCCGGGTGAGGCCGAGTGTGCTCGTTAGTCAGACTGATGCACATTGAAGCTTTGGGGGAAGTGAACTCGCGTGTCACTTCTGATTCTATTACAATTTAAAGTTTGGTGTAATAGCGACGTGAGAGCATCGCTGCGGTGGCTCCAGGCCCGTTCCTCCATTTACTCTAAACTTTGTAAATGACTTTGGAGCCCGAGTTCTAGTGTGTCCTTGTGTGCTGGACCGGACCGGGCCGGGCTCAGGCTCTGCTCAGACCGATGCAACTGAA
Organism: Betta splendens; assembly: GCF_900634795.4. NCBI lineage: Eukaryota > Metazoa > Chordata > Actinopteri > Anabantiformes > Osphronemidae > Betta > Betta splendens. The sequence goes on from NC_040897.2 coordinate 15,843,110, forward strand.
ACCGCCGATTGTTCACTCGCTGCTGGAACGAACAGGACCGCGAGGAGATGACGCTTGATGTCATAGTGTAGTTTGTAGGTTGTCCTGTCAGTCGTACCTTCCGTCTGCCCAGGGTTCCTCCTGCTCAGCGCTTCTGACCCTCAGCCCCGGCACTTAGTGGTTCTTGGCTGCAGTCGACCCACTCTCAGGGTTCTGGGAGCTGTCGCTTTTGGGCCTGTTGCGACCGCACGCCTTTCTCCACCGCTGCTGAAGCCGAGACGGCTGCACTTTCTGCACCACGTTGGTGCTCTGCATTACACAGCTGTTTAGGCCAAAGTCAAGCCGCCACTTCCTTTGTTTTGCTGCCGTCTCACTCACTTGGACCTGCTTCAGGACCAGTTGGGGTTTTGGTTTCACAAACTGAGGTCACGTCTGTTTCCTCATACAAGGAGATTATCTTGTGTCCAAGTTGTCGGTGTTTAGGACTCGTCATTAGTTTGTGGTTTAATTTATTTTATTTGTTTATTTATTTCCAATAGTTTTGTGGTCATAAATCTAATCTGTTTCTGTATTGCCTCAGAGTCATCACATCTGTATTTCAGAACGCATGTGCTGTGGTCTCTAAAGCAGCAGAATCCAGGACACGGTGGCTTCAGGGAAGCAGCTGTTAGAATAACTAATGTTAAACATCCGGTGTCGGAATCTTTCCACCTCCACCACATCACAGGGAGGTAATAGCTATTATTACATTTTATATCTGCACTCACTCACTTACAAGGACAGGGAGAGCACCTCACTATGTAATAGGACGGCTGAATGGGAACAATAACAATTATAGGTGATTTATAGCAGGTGTAAAATGCGAGCGCCGTGGTTCAGCAGCAGGTTTTCATGTTCAGTAAAGCCGATAGCGTTTCTTCATCCTGTCAAAGATGTGTCTAATAAGATTCTTGACAAAAGCTTGTTAATCCACCTAAACCTGCTGTCCATCACGCTCTCAAACCACTGACCTGGTTTATTGTGCGTAGGATCACGTCCAGACGCTGCGCTGAGCGATCGTCGACGGGAGAAGGAGCAGTTTGTTCCCCGGCTCCGATCACGCTACACAACGAACAACCTGAACGCCAGATTCTGTTCTAATTACTGTAAAACAAACAGGTCTCCAGTTGCCAGATGAGACGTCGTCGTCTAATAGATGACGTCATCTCATCTGAATCAAAATAGGCCATTTGTCTGTTTTTCAGATTGTGTAGCTGAAGCAATTTATCAGTTAGCTATGAAAATAACTGTCAGGTTAATTAGGCGCCGTACCGAGAATCAAAACGTTGAGTCATAATTAACACGAAGCGGTGATTAGTCATGTGAGCCGGGCCTCGTCGTCGGTTCCTCGCGTCTCGTCTCCACGGCGACCGATAAGCAGATTTCCCCTCTGCTCAAACAATCAGCTCTCTCTCATTTCACGTGTCGACCGTGGTTCAGATTAAATAAATCAGAACAAGCGGCTCGCGGCGTGGAGCTTGACACGAGGAAAATGCGGTTATTGATGTCATAGAATTCCATGAGAAGCTGTAATGACTTGACGTTATTTTATGTGAGTGGGGAATAAATCAAACGTCGATAGAATAGATCTTGCAGCTTGAACGGATTTGTGCCTCAGAGTTAGTGGCCAGAAATAAGGCGAGTGTAATTTTTGGACGACGACGAGCCTGAGGGGGGATTTGTGATGAAATTGGCCTGACGATGCTGATGTGTTGAAACCAGCGGCCGTGTCTCAACTCCCCCTGACAGAGCTCTGCTCCCCTGCCTCCGGCCAGGGTGCATCTGGACCCATCGGGGCTGAGTTACATGTGTTCATACAGCGCTGTGTGTGTGTGTGTGTGTGTGTGTGTGTGTGTGTGTGTGTGTGTGTGTGTGTGTGTGTGTGTGTGTGTGTGTGTGTGTGTGTGTGTGTGTGTGTGTGTGTGTGTGTGTGACAGCAGCTCCTCCATTACGAGGTCAGGTCTCGTCAACAATCCTCGGCTTTTACCTCTGAGGCTGTTTCATAGCTCAGACTGGGAACAGACCCAGGATCAGGCACCTTGCCGTCGTCTGTGTGAAGCTACAAGTGTATTTAAACGGCACCTTGAATAACTGATGGCTTGTTTATTCGCAGGTACGAAGGTTGCAGGCACACGCTAATAGATCCAGCTTTAATTGGTTCGTACGTGCAGGCGACACGTTTCCAGCTGATGTACTTTCAGGGCAGCGATCATGTTTACTCATAATTGGAGCGCGGTTTGTTGGGAGCGCGTGGTGGCGCTTATCGCTTTATTCGCGCTAAGACAATATTCACAGAGTTCGGTTTCTGACAGCTCTGATACAATTACTGCTGGAGAACAATCTAAAGTTTATAACAAATATTTCCCGGCACCGACGGGGCCGTGAGACGCGGGGCTCTTATCAGCTTCCTTCTGGCCAGCGTTTGTTTTTTATTACAAATCCTTTATTGCCATGTGCTCATCTGCATATTTATGCATGTACTGTGTGCACATTATCTCGCGCAAACACAATTTGAACACGCTCTGGAAAACAATGCAATGCAAACGTCCTCCGTGAGGCTTCTGGTTTGAAGTAATTGGATCGCAGCTCCATCTCCCTGTGGGCAAACACGGCTCCTCCAGTAGTTGGAGACTTGACTGTTTAAAGGGCGCCGGTGGAGAAACACAATTTTCCTACAACTTTCTGATGTTTTCACAGAGAAGTTGCGCAGGATGTAACTGATGTTGGGGAGGCGTCCAAATAAGCATCGCAATTAGACAAACAATCGCATTAATCTTGTTAGTTTTGTTGGACTTTGTGTGTTTGTCCGAGCGACCAGGTGGTTTTCACTGAACCGCCTTCATCAGTGATTATGACTGATTACTTCTCTCTGCAGTCGTATCGGCTCAGGGCTCCGATGCCTGAACACAACCAGCTGCAGCCCAACTGATTGCTGTGTAACGACAGCCACATGGACTGTAAAAGCACATGTGGTTCTTCTTCTTTGGTGTCCTACGGGAGCGGGCCAGGGGGGAAGGAGGGGGGTTTGCTGACTCAGCTGTTCTGGCTGAACTGAGCTTTAATGAGGGAAGAAGGCAAGATAGTCGCACACAGGACTTTTCTAGATGTGTGCATAAGACGCACACACACACACACACACACACACACACACACACACACACACACCTCCACCTTTCTGCCCTCTGACCTTCGTTCCTCCCATTACTGTGCTCGCACGTTGGCCTCCGGCTGCAGCTCGCTCTAATTTGACATGAATGTGTGCACATTTATGTAGAAGGGCTAATGGGAAAAATGAGTCTTTAAGTGTGTTCAGGTTCTGGTGTGTGCGTCGTGGAGAGCTCGGCGGAGCTCGGGTCCGGCCTGCTATAAAACCTGCACAGCTCTCACACTAAGTGTGGCTGAAATGGAGGTTTAATGTGCTGGAAAACTGGTCGTTGGCTTTGAATTGTGCAAGTGTTGGTGTTTTAATGGAGCGTGTGGGTGTCGCCGTGTCCCTGAGTGGAGCCGTGTGCGTCTCCTTCCATTTGGCCGCGTCGTGTGTTTATGAAGTGTGTCATTGGCTGGTTGTTAAAGTCAGACGGGTGAGCGATGTTTGCGTTGGCTCTTTACCGCCGCGCTGTTGACAGCAGCGCATCCACGCTGCTGCGGACAGATGTGCAGGTTGGGGTTCTCAGACTCCGTCCATCGGGTTGTGTGTTGGTGAATAATGCAGCAGCCGTGTGAGCGCTCCAGGCTGTTTGCTCTATTAGCATTCAGTGGGTAGCGTGACTGCAGAACAAGTAGTGTTGATTTAATTCATTTGTTCCTAAGTGTGGGGTTGAAGCGTGGCCTCCGTCCTCACCGACGTCCACTAACTCACCATGAACCCACACAGGTAGAACTTCATGTCATGCACCCTTCAACAGCTTCATGTATCCAAAGTCACAAACCCTGACACTCAGTTCACCAAGCTGGAGTCTCAACCTTTTTTTTTTAACTGACTCCCTCTGCATTTAAATTCACAGCTGCCTCAATTCTTCACTTAGTTTTGAAAGGGAGCTCCAAAAAGATTTGTATCTGTATCTTACAGTTTTTGAAATAAATGTCAGGCTGTTTTTCATCTGCTTCGTTCGGTCAAGACGTTTCGCTGAGGCTGTAAATAAAGTGGCCTGAGCTGCAGCGTCACCCTGAATGTCCCTGCCTTTCTCAGAGTAGAGGCATCATCATCACATCCCACGAGGACGCTTGGACCGCGTCCTCGGGACAGGATGGATTTTTCATTTTCTCTTTGGCTAAGTGAATCCAGCTGAACACACACGTGGGCCTTCTGGGAGACTCAGCGACGGCATGAATCTCATCTTTAATCTAATAAATGGACTCTGTAGAGTCTGGAATTAATCAAATCTGAGTGGGAAAATCCTAAAACGCGAGGAGGTGTTATAAAAATGGAGAGGGACAGGATTGGCTGTGAAACGCACCTGTGTTGAAATGTCCCCGTGACGACGGGGCTCCTCTGTCCGCTGCGCTGCGCTTCGTGATGACAGTGATGGTTTTGAACGGCGGTGACGGCATCGTCTCTCATCTGACGCTCTCTCTCTCTCTCTCCTCCTCCAGCTCGTAGCCGTGTATGAGGAACAGGAGCCCCATCATGGGGGCGACGGCGCCAGCTCCACCGGGACCCAGAGCCCCGACCTGTTCGCCGCGGACCTCAGCGCCGGCAGCGGGGCCTCCGCCTTCCAGCCCTATCAGACGGCCAGCGAGATCGAGGTCACGCCCTCCGCGCTGCGCACCAGTAAGTCCCCGCCGCCGCCGAGGGTGGCGGATGAACGCGCTCTCTGCGGAGGCGACGCGTGATCCATGATCGACTGTTCAGCGTCTGCAGAACTGCCTTCTCTGTCTATAAGTTCTGTTTAGACCGGGCCCTTTGATGCAGACTGGCTAACTGGTTCTGTCCACAGGGCTTTCACACAGGTTCCTCCTCCTGCAGCTACTGCGCGTTCGCACGAGTGAGCGACCGCTTCGAATCGAGCAGCTGAGAAAACATGCATGACTTTAACCAACGTAAATAAAAACTTCAGGTTTTACTCAGAGCGAGAGGGATGTGAAATATAGATCTGGTTGTGATAAAAATATTATCTGAAGCAATATGTCTAATTCAGAATGAGGTAATTTAGTATATGTGCTATTGATTTCATCCACAGGCTCGGCTCGTCCTCCTCCGTATGGATTTTCTGAGGCCGGGTCTGTTTGGCCACATTCCTTTTAATGCTGTTCCCTTTTTAATGCACTTGAAGCTCTGTTCATCACAAGAATAATGGAGATTAAACGGTGGAGCTGGTGCATTAAGCCACAGTTAGCTGCTGTTCTTACATGTGATCACTCTTCTATCAGACGGTTCCTTCACACTATTTACTAGTGAACTACTCCAACAACAGATTCAAACCACTGGGCACGTGTTTTATCGGTTTTAGACCAAGTAATGCTTCATTTTGATCCGAGCCCGATCCACCTGCTGCCTCAGCGTCTGTTTTGCCAGGGGTTATTTTTTTGTAGCGAGTCGATAAATGTTGTTCTTCATTTTTACTCCTAACTTGGTCTTAAACATCCTCTTAGTGTTGTTCTCAGCACCGTGACAAACACGGACGCTGACCTTTTGCTTTCGCTCTGCTCACACTCCAATAAGCACAAACAGGTTGAAAAAGTACTTTTAATTAGCATCTTTAATTAGCAATAAGATTATCCCCTCCAGTCCACTAATAAGCAGAGAAATGGCATTTACTGACAAAGCCGCCACTAAAACCTTCCTCTTTGTGTCTCATCGGCTCGCCGGCACACAAACACGGTGCGCGGCGGGTCACTCCGCGTCTAATTGGATTTCTGGATGAAACGCAGAATACGAATTCGCAGTAAGAAATGGAAATCTCGCACATAATCACACCTGCCAGTTACGTCCAATTTACCCATCGCCATAATAAATTCTAACCCTGCTTAATTGACATGACTGAATCTCATCAAATGAATTTTAATGGGATTTAAGAGAAATGTCTGTGGTGGAAGGAGGTTGTTGGATTAATTTTTCTAGCGGTGCCTAATGAGAGTAGCTTTCAATCACTGGTTTTCTGTTGGAGGAGATGAGAGGCGCTGAACTGCGGGTTTTTCTTGTTCGCCCCACGGACTCAAAAGAAAAGCGATGAAGCCTATTAAACCCAACGCGCTATTGAAATCCACAAATGGATTGATGTTAGTTTCTTGGCTTTGTTCAACTTAAAACCTCCACAGATGAGAAAACGCTGATTAAAGGACAATGTTCCTTTTATGAGTATTTGAGCTTTGCTGATAGCAATTTGAGAAATGAATGGAATTATTACGGGATAAAAAGTCGCATTTCAGCGCCATAATTTCATCTTTTATCTTAAAATGTGAACAGAAAAAAGCGGAAAGAAAAAGTTTCATTTTAATATTTTTTTTTATTCTCAAGTTATTCTTTTTGGAATGTTTTAATGTTTTTAATTTGAGAGACGGTACAAATTGGCATTACCTGCAAAATAATATCCATCTTTGCAATAAACTAATGATAATAAATAGTGAAATGAAACTGAATACACGACTGATCATAAACCTCGTACACAGACTCTGACCCGTGTTGCTTAGAGCTTAGAGCTTAGGACAGGCGGGTGTGGCCTTGTGCCCCAGTGCCTCCTGGGAGTTGGAGTCGGGTCATCTCACCGTGTCCCTCCCACGCTCCGGTCTCGGCCGGGTCCGGTGCATCTGCACACAGATGGATGCACTTCATCTTGTCCTGCAGTTTCTCCAGTCCAGTGACCGACTCTGACTCGCTCTGGGCCTCTTCAGTCTGTTTGGTGTGTGTGTGTGTGTGTGTGTGTGTGTGTGTGTGTGTGTGTGTGTGTGTGTGTGTGTGTGTGTGTGTGTGTGTGTGTGTGTGTGTGTGTGTGTGTGTGTGTGTGTGTGTGTGTGTGTGTGTGTGTGTGTGTGTGTGTGTGTCTGGTGCCACCTTAGCCCATCTCTGCCCAGCGCGAGTCCCGGCGCCGCCGTTTGGGCCGCAGCCTCCTCCCACGCGCGGCGCTGAAGAGTTTTAATGGAAGGCACCTTCTCAATAGGCCCGTCCTCATGCTGTTGTTCCCACACAGTTGAATCCAACCTGCCCCATTACAGTGATTAAATGTGATTAATTCACTGTGAACTGTGCATCTGAGCCTCGTGAGCTGCTCGGCGTGGTTCCGTGCACCCATTACAGCGTCCTGTGCGTCCCCCTCAGACATGCCGCTCCACGTGCGGCGCAGCAGCGACCCGGCCCTGCTGACGCTCAACGGCCCTTCGCCGGCAACGAGGCGCCGCCGCACGCGGAGGAGCCGCCGTCCAGGAGGAACCCGACCCGCTGGTCCACCACCGCCGGCTTCCTGAAAGCGCGGCACGGCACCGGCACCGGCAGCCTGGAGAGGAAGGTAGGAGCGGGAGGCGAGCGCATTAGGAGAGGGTGCCTGCTGCTGTTTCTCCAGGTCCTGTCCTTCTCTGACACAGGGTAAAGCTCTGGACACGTACCGCAGCCTGCCGCGGGACGCCGGGACCTGGTCCAATCAGAGGGAGTTCCACCGGGAAACAGCCCGGTCCTCCCTCAGCGCCAACCATCCCATGGTGGACCGCTGGCTGGGCAGACAAGAGCAGGTGAGCGGGCGCCGCAACGCCGTCGCGTGTGGTTCAGACGCAGCGCCCACAAAAGGCCTCGCGTCATCTGTGGTTCCATCTGAACACGATACCTTAATCTATGCAGCAGCCGAGGTTTACAGCCACACTTCACATCACATCACATCAGCCTGAGCTCAGTGGAAGCCTGTGAGTGACCTAGATCCAGTCCAGAGCTTGGCCTAGTTCCATCACCCCCTCCCTCAGGGAACAAAGCTCCATCAGCGGCCGTGACGCCGGCGCCGCACAGGGCGCTGATGGAGTCCGACGAGTCCTGGTTCTGTGGGAACGAGGCCGAAAACAGAACCTGGCAACAGACACGTGACCCATCATGGCTCGTCGTTGCATAAGATGTTCAGATTCAGTCCAGCCCTGTGTGGGAGCAGGTGAACCTCAGGTTTAATTCATTTGTGTGTCAGGTGCGGTACCACATTATCTGTGCTGCTTCGGCCGCTTTATTAGGTACAGTCGAATTCAGAACATTAGCGGCACCTTTAAACCCTATGTGATGGAAATATACTAACGGCAGAGCTGGAGTTGGGTTGAATGGGAGTGGACAGGTGTTCCTAATAAAGTGGCCACTTCTGCTCTTCTGAGCAGAAGCCAAACTTTAAGGCGTCGCGTGTTCCTAAACACCTCAGCTTTTAAACACACTGCATAATTTAGACGCAGGCTCGGTTTGATTCATGGTTTTGGGCGCTTAGAGGCGATTCTGCTGCTTTTCCGACCTGGATCTTCCACTGGAAGCTTCCACAGGCAGCAGGTTCTCAGAGCTGCCCTTGTCTCGGCGTGGGTCTGGGATGAAAGGGGTTAAGTGCCGGAGGCCACTGCAGGAAGGTGTAGTCGGTATTAATGACCTGCTGAAGGCCATCTGCCTGCACACACAGTTATACACATATATACACACACACAGACACGTACACACACAGATACAGACACACACACATAGATACACAGACACACACAGATACAGACACACACACATATATACACACACACACACACACTCTCTGACTGCCTCCCGCGGTGCCTCTGACAGCCACACTCGCCTGCGTGGCCGTGTCCTGTGTGTCTGTCTTCTTTAATGGTGCATCTCTGCATGTGATAGCGGGCGACTGCTTGTTCACTCGCTGTCATGTTATTTGCTGCTGCTCCCTGTTTGTGGCTGAATGTGTGGCGGCACAGTGGAGCGCTCCGTGTCGGAGTCGGGTCCCCTTTCGCGGTGTCGTGACCTCGTTGGCCAGTTCTGTGTGTAGAAGCTCTGTTTGCTGTCACTGCTTCGTGTCGCTCTGCCTCAAACACCACTTAGCTGAGGTCCAGAACGGATGCTGCTGCTCCGCAGTTATGAGACATTCCTGGTTTGTCCCAGACCTCATAATCAGATGAAACAGCAGAATGAAGAGGAAACCCGGTTGCTGTGCGCTGCAACTTATGGACCCTGTTGTTGTTTAATATATTTCAAACCTGCTCCGATCGGTTCCAACGTTCTGCCTTTGAGTCCGTGTCAGCGGCGCTGACCGACGGCGCCGTAGCTCAGAGGAGCTCATTCTGAGGCAGGACTGGGCTCCAGGGTGAGGGTCCAGCGTCCGTGGACCGAGTCTGACAGAGCTCTGGCTCCGGCCTTTCATGCCGGCGCTGCTGCAGTGTCAGTGCAGCAGAACTCATTCACATTTCATTGCAAGAAAAACAACCAGTCGGGTCGGCAGAAAACATTAAAACTTCACCAGCTGCGTAAGTTCAAAGCTGTCAGATGTAGAACGTCTCTGGCACGAATGACGCCAGCGAGTTGCCTCTCCCTCAAAGGTAAATCTCAATTAGCCGTGAGTGAAGAATGCGGCAGAATCACACATGCAGCCGACCCGTTCACGGACCAGTCCGGTCCAGTTCTCTGCCCGTTCCCTGACCCTGGATCTGCTGCAGTGAGGAGCGGCTGCCTATAGAATAAAACCTAAGCGCTTATTATTTATACGCGCGCTTTTGTTTTCCTGGTGATTCAGCTGTTGACTGTCCTTCACTTGTCGATCCGGCTGCAGCGTGGAGCGATCCAGCGCAGCACCCGCAGCACAGAGCGCTTTGGCCATGAAGAATAGCAAAGCAAGAATAGAATGTGCCGTGATTTAATTAGAACAGAGCAGCTTTGACTGATGAATTAAGCAAAGCAATTTCCTCGAGTGAGATCCATCTTATCTTTGTGGAATACGATGGAGCAGAGGAGAGCGCGGTGCAGAAGCAGGCCCGCGGAGCGCTGGTACCGAACCCTGTTCTGTTCATGTTCTGCGCTGAATCGCGTCCAGCTGAATGAAAGCATTCTCCGATCCCGAGCGTCTCATTGTCCGCCCCTGCAGCAGCGCCACCGGCTCCATGATCCGCAGCAGAAAAATATAAAAAATTGAAGTGTGATCGGTTTGAGCTGCACTCAGCCCGCCTTTGGCAACAGGTAGGCGGTTGCTAGGCAACAGCGAGCTGTCAGTCAAGCCTGCATTAATGAGAGCCGGTTGGAGCCGAGGCTGTGTAGAAAATAGACTGCCGTCTCGGAGTGTGTGTCCGTGAGTCACAGGAGCGTTTGTGCGTCTGTGTGTGTGTGTGTGTTTGTGCCCGTTCGTCCTGCGAGTGTGTGTCGCACACAGACCTGGTTGCAAATCAGCCAATTAAGAAGAGAAGCCACAAGCTGCCGCGCTGCCAGCAGCGAGTGGACAGCTGATCCTCAGAACACAACGCGCTCAGAGACCATCGCCGTCCGCTCGTTGTGCGTCCGTTATCTCTGCGATTCAACTCAAAGTGGATCAAGTAGATGAAAAACCTCTGAACAGTGGAGGCAGCGGGTTCACACTGAACCCGGAGAGCTTCCTGTCTCCTGCATTAAAGATCAGATCCTTGACGAATGCAAAACCTGCGCTGCTTCATCCTGCACATTTGAAGGTCGACAACAAAAAAAAATCAAACTCCTTTTTACACTGTAATTTGCAGCAATTCTATTTAATAAATACACATGTTGGAGCCAAAATTTGATTTTTTTTTTTGCTTAGAGTGGATTGAGAAGATTGTAGTAAATCAACACAATAATAATAATTTATAATTATTAATTATAATATAATAACATTCACCATGAAGTGAATCTGTGATAAAAGATAAGAGTCTTAAAGGTCCCATATGAAGTGATGCTTTTAAGCTGCAGCAGGTTTGTTGAAATGAGCTTGAAGAGATGGAAAACTGATGTTAGAAGCCAGAAATCCACAACTGAACTGACGGCTCATTGTGAATCAGACGGTCTGGGCTTCTCCACTGAGACGTGAGCTTTAGCATATTAGCTTAGAGGACCGTTGGTGCCGAGCGACTGCGGCCCGGTTCTGGTCCTGAACCTCTGTGTTCTGCTGCTGCAGCCTGGTGCTGTCGGGCTGAGCTGCAGGTTTGTGTCCTCAGCCATTAGACCGCTGCCTCATGAAGCACGGCACCAGTCACTGGGGACATTGTTACAGGAGCTCTGTGGAGGCAGACGCCTACATACCTGTGTGTGTGTGTGTGTGTGTGTGTGTGTGTGTGTGTGTGTGTGTGTGTGTGTGTGTGTGTGTGTGTGAGACACATGCCACTAACAAGACACTTTGTTAAACATACACAACAACAGGACACACAGGCAGGAACTGGGTGACTCCTACACACGCCTGCTCCTCAAAGTGTACACACCAAAACAAGCCTGTGTGTGCTGACATCACACACACACACACACTCGCTGCTTCATAACTAACAAGCCTCCGCCTTGTGTGCAGCGTAGAGTCGAGTCCCTCAGGTGCACTGTGCAGCTTTAGCAGGATAAATCATGCAAACCTGAGCCGTACGCTCATAAATCACCTCACACCCACTTTGTGTGTCTGACTGCGTGTTTGTGTGTAACGTGCGCTGGAACTGATGCTCATAGTTTCTGTATCTTCATCTGTGTGTGCGTGCGTGTGTGTGTGTGTGTGTGTGTGTGTGTGTGTGTGTGCGTGTGTGTGTGTGTGCGTGCGTGTTGTTTTTACCTTTTGAATGTCTTAGGGTTCATGAGCTGTACGACTGTGTGTTAATAAGAGCTACGAAAATGAACCCTGCGCCGCTCAGAGCAGCAGAAGCAGTGACCAGTAGGTGCTGCTGTGGAGCTGCTCCAAGGGTGTGTGTGTGTGTGTGTGTGTGTGTGTGTGTGTGTCTGTGTGTGTGTGTGTGTGTGTGTGTGTGTGTGTGTGTCTGTGTGTGTGTGTGTGTCTGTGTGTCTGTGTGTCTGTGTGTCTGTGTCTGTGTGTGTGTGTGTGTGTGTGTGCGTGTTTCTCTGTTTCTCGCTCTCCCCCCCCCCCTCTCTCTCCCTCTCTCTCTCTCTCTCGCTCTCTGTCTCCCTCCCCTCTCTCCCTCTCTCCCTCCCTCTCTCTCTCTCTGTGGACAAAGTTTAGTTGCAGAAGGTGGCTGTGAGGACGCTCGGCCCCCTCTGATGCCTGTTTAAAGGTTCAGGCTGAGTTTATGGCGGCGGCGGCGCGGGGAAGCGTAGGTAGATGCCGTGTGCATGTGTTCAGTCCTTCTGCTTCTCTGTACGAGAGCGTGGTGTGAACGCGGCTGCAGATAAATACCACAGGTGTGTGTGTTTGTGTGCGAGGCTCTCAGTGTTAATCTGCACTCACCTCGCTATTATGAGCCTTTAGTGAGAGTCGCCTCCTCCCTCTCGCTGCCGGCTGCTTCTCTTCTGTCACGGCCTGATGAAGTCTTAAACCTCTGCTGATCGCGTCGGTGGGTTTTTATCTGACTTCATGTGTCTCCATCACACACACGTCTTTGCTTTAGTTGAACTTTGAAATTAGCCAACGATCCTTCTGTAGGTTCTGGCATCACATCTCGTCAGGATCTCTCTTCCTCTTCGCCGTTGTCTCTCTCACTATTGATCCTCTCTTTTCATGTCACCTCTCACATCACCACTTTTATTTTGATTGCTCTTGTTCCTCTCGGCCTCTCCTCCTCCACTTCTCGCCGCCTTTGATCTCTGGGTTTTAATATGACAGAGAGCCATGGGAGCCCAGATCCCTTCCAGCTGGGATGGACAGGGTGAGAGAGCAGGAACAGAGAGACGGGAAGATGAAAAGGCAGCTCTCTCTCTGTCGAGGGCTTGCGTTTTCCCCAGAGGCTCTGTGCCTGGAGGTGCAGCCTGCTGTCAGGCCTTTGCATACACACAAGCGCATAATTTACTGTTCATCACCTGCTTCCGAGATCTAATTACACCTGAAATAGATCGCGTTGGCTCGGGCAGATGGCGGCTCCTTGTCAAACTCCACCTGTTGATGTACAGAGGAAAAGAAGAAATGGTGAAAATCAAAGAGGAGAATCTGTGTCCTTTAAATGCGCAGCGCTCCGCAGGTTTATCATTAGCGCAGAGAACGGCTGGAGACGCAGAGACTGGCAGATGAAAGGAGACGAGACCGGGAGACGGGAATTTATCGGAGGTCCATAAAACGATCAAAGGCAGACAAGGAGGATGACAGCGGCAGGTGTCAGTTGTTATCAGAGCAGAATCCGACACAAGAAGGATGGACGCAGTGATTGCTCTGACGCGAGCGAGATCAGCCTCGACATAACGGGTCACGGCTTTTATTTCCAACAGCTGAAGCCCCTGAAAACGTCCAGAGGATCGTTCATCAGCAGCGGCATAAACGTCGATGGACGCTCTGCTGGGACTGAAGGAAGCCGCGGGAGCAGAGAGTTTCTATAGAGACACAGCTCCTCTCGGCAGCAGCCGTCACAGCCGCGCGTCAGGCAGAAAAATGGCCTTCGCTCTGACAACTGCACCTCAGCGTGAGGCTCGTCGCCGCTCCCCGCAGCTGCAGAGGCTCCGCCGGGATAAACGGCCACGGCTTCACCGCCGGCCGCGCTCACCTGTCACCTCCGGTTTCAGGCCACGCGGGAATCAGAGCGGCTTCCTGATCCTGCGATGAGACCACAAAGCGTCTGCAGACCCGGCCGCCGGGCCTCGGCCGCCGGGCCTCGGCCGCCGGGCCTCGGCCGCCGGGCCTCGGCCGCCGGGCCTCGGCGCCGATCGCAGCACAGAGGAGCGGTTGAAGGCCTTTTTCTGCGTTGGTGGAAAAGGCCTGAGCTCGTGCTCAGCTGCTTGGCTGCTGCTGACACGCTCACTGAACTGAGAAATCACAGTAGAAGATCTCTCACACGACCACAGCGGCCCGGTTTGGCCCGGCCCAGCTCCGCGGCAGAGACCTATTAAAACAATGAATGTTGAACGAGCTGCTGAACAAATGCATGATGCAGCGCAGCCACTTAATGGGCGTGGAGGTGGGGCCACGCTGCTCAGACGGGCCCCACAGCTTATCATGTACCTTTAAATTATAGATACGCCGAACAAATACAGATGCATTAATAATGTGGGGTCTTTTGGTTCAGTCCCAGCAGACGCGTTCTCACTGCACTGGGCTCTCTTCACGAGTCCACCTCCATCACACATATGGAAAACATATGGTGATAACACATGCAGGCGCTTGGCAAACTTTCCTTTCTTATACACACACACACACACACACACACACACACACACACACACACACACACACACACACACTCCGTCCACCTGTGCCGTGTTTGACATTGGTGGTGGAGCCAAGTCAAGCCGATTCTGTCGGTGTGTGTTGGATCCAGTCCTACGTCAACGCTGAGCTCGACTCAGGCTGATTACTGTGTAAATAATCCGTCCAGACCTCAGACCTGCAGGGTGAAGATATTTCAGCGTCGTACAGGATCGTATGGATGTGTTATGGTTGGAAACGCTCGCCGTAATAATAACACAGATGATTTCATTATAACCATGTAACACAAACTAAACTGCTGTGGCTGATTTATTTACTGCAGCATCGGTGAAATCGACAGAATATTAAAATACTAAAACAAATGAAGTGATGTTAAAACTCCAACTTTTCTCCTCTGACCAAAAACCAACATTTAAAATGAGCACGTCCCTGAATTCCCCCCAGTTTTGTGCTGGGAGTGTTCAAAGCGGCGTTTGTCGCCCTTTGAACAGACTTTGTGGAGGCTGTCTGCTCCTCCGTGTACCCAGCTCTCCGTCATTCCCTTTGAGCCCGTCGCTCTCTGTCACTACCGGTCCTTTCATTCCCTCCTCTTTCATTTGTGCGCCCTCCTCGTCACTCACTCCGTCTCCTCTTCGTTGTCAGGAGAAAGTTTCTGTAACGCTCCCAACTATTCTGATTTTGATTGTTGTTTCCGTTTATTTACTGTACGGAACCGAACATCCTGCCCCACCCGCCTCGCCGCGAATCAAACGCACCTCGACGAGCTGGAAAACACGTCATTCACGCCTTCAGCAATTTATTTCTGAGTGCGTGAGCTCTCCGGGGAATCGACTCCTAAAATATTGTTTTGAAATTGCGCAGAAGCCTGATGAGGCGTCTATTGTCTGTGATTGCGCCGCGTGTTTAGCTGCGGCGAAGCCCCAGAACCCAACCTGCGCTTTGATTGAATTGTATCACAGCAACTGCAGTTGAATTAAATGGATTGCTGCAGCCGCTCAGCGGTAATTTAGGAAGTAGTGGAAGTCTCATTTTGTTGATGCTGCTCCTGCTGCAGTTGTGCCTCTGCCTCTGGCTGTGGTGGTGGTGGTGGTGGTGGTGGGGGGGGGGGTTACGGTGCAGCAGCCGAACACTCCTCCAAACTTTGGGCACCGTGTAACTGTCCTCGTTGTCCGGGTGGGGTGGGGTCTAACTGGGTGACTGTGGAGGAGCCTGGTGGAACTCCAGGGCCTCTGACAGTTGCTTCTTAGAACTACAGTATTTCAATCTTTCATCTCGGCCGTCTTGTTTTCTCCCCACCCTCCTGGAGAAACAAACCAAATTGAAACGCGCCCACAAACATAAACCATCCTCCCCTTCTCGTGTGACGGCCCAGTCGGCAGCCGGGATGATAGAAACTGTGATAACATCCTCTCGGCTCATGGATCCCCGAGTTATTGACGATGCCGTTGCCTGTCTGGAACCCATTATCAAAGTGTCTTCAAAGGAGACTAATTGAATTAGCGCCGGGATTTGTAATTGAACGCTCGCTTTTAATGATGCATTGTGGTCTCGCACGGAGCCGAGTGTCGTCATCCATCAAACATCTCTCTCTCTCAGGACAGATTGAACTGTTGTGTGCTGCGATATCAACGTTATTAAAGGCCCGAAGTGTTTTATCCTGAGAAATGACCCTAATGTTTCTGCGCGCAGCCTAATGCCATTCATCTGGTATTTACTCACGTCTAGAAATTGTGTTCCATCACCAGCTTCAGTAACATGAAACATTAAACAGACCGACGACCCGCTTCAGGATCAGAACGTCAGGGTTCTGACCTCGGACTGATCCGGTGGCTGAGGCGCGGGAGGTCACGCTGATCATCACGCGTCCTAACGCTGCGAGATGAGTCGCTGAGGTGAAGTGGCCGGAGCTTCAGTGGAGACGGACCTGTGTGCGTCTGTGTGTGTGTGTGTGCGTGTGTGTACGACGGCACACCAGAAACTGAGCCCATTTCTTCTCTCTTCCTTGAAAGGGGTCACGCGCCCACTGACCCACAAGCTATTTGTGGGTTTTTCCCTCTTTCTGTCTGTGATTGTTTTCAATCTGTGCGCTGCCAGAAGCTGCAGTGATCTCACAGCTTCCTGTTGTCAAGCATCAATCACAAACTCTTCTGTGGTCGTTTTCCTTTGGTGCTGACGCCCTTTCAGCTCCTTCAACTCTGCAGCCACTGAATCAGTGCTAACGTTTGAAACGGCTCCATCTCATTCTACTGTGTGTGTGAATTCTAAATACTTTAGTATTAAGTCCTGCTGGTGCTGATGTAAACTCCAGACCCGTGTCCTCAGATCCAGATGGTGCCTCTTCAGGTCGAGGGTTAGAGGTTAAGGCTGATTTATAGCGTCTGGCCCAGTGTTTCATCCGGTTGTGAGCATATGGAGAAGACACAGATACCAGTTAAGGATGATGGACGCCGCTGCGTGTCTTCCATTGTGTTATTGTAATGTATGTGGAAATGCCTCTGGCGAAATTCACGCACACACTGAACAGGCTCTCAACACAAATCAATGTTATTATGGAAGATCCAGAAAAGAGACACAAAGTCATAGAGGAAGAAATAGGAATATAAACACAACAGAGGGAAAACAAAGTGGGTCAGAATATTAAAGGTCCCAGCCTTCTGCAGAGGAACCTATTAATTTTACAGGACCTGTTGTTGTTTACGTTTGACGCTGACACCAGGAAACAAGCAGTGGAGCAGGATGGAGGTAGATGAAACGTGGTTATCATAAGGATGGAGGCTGTAGCCTGTGAATGTGTATGTACAGTATGATGAGCTGTGTGTTGTAACCCTGAACTCCTCACAGCACAGAAAACCGACACTCTGCACTGTCCCTGAACGCCTCACGGCAGACGACCGCCGGCCCTGAACAGTTTGGGCCTCAGGGAAAGATTTAATTGTGAAGGTCAAGGTGCATTTTAATAACTTCCTCCTTCACACAGTTAATGATCAAACCTGATTATTTATATTCCATCAGCTCAGGATATTAAAATGGATGCCGCTCCACTGATAGTAGCTTCTAAACCTTTGCGCCGACTTTTTCCTTGCAGATTTCCAATAGTTTTTGTCTCGTCTCCGGGGATCACTGTCAGCTTGTGTCTGGACGTGCATCCACATCAGTTTGTAAGTGACAGCGCGTTCAAAGTGGCAGGATAGGGCAGAGAGCAGCACTTCATTAAAGTGCAGCACTCCTCCGCTCACAGACACACTCGCTCACACTAGGTGCACACCACTTCATTTAGTCTGAGAGATAGAAAGGACAGGCCCCGATGGATTCTCCGATTAATCTTTAATGAGCCCCTGGGCCTGAAAACTGCCCGCCTGCCTCTCCCACTCCACATCCAGGAAACAAACAGTGACTCGGCTGGAAAAACGCAGCGGTGGCTGGTTCCTCGCACCTGTCTGCCCGACCAGCCTGTCTGCCCGCCTGCCGGCCATTAACCCCAGCGCGGCCCTGAATTATTGATGCTCCATCCATTTCTGTGCTCGCGGGGCCCACTGCCAGCGTCGGGAAGGGGATGGTGTGTTTGGGAAAACGTGGCGGTGGCTTCCTGAGTGTCTCCTGCTGCACGGCGTCTGGTGTAAACGCTGATTAGTCCGTCTGTGGAAGGAAGCGCTGGCGTCAGCACGCCGTGGAATGTGGTGTCCATCTCCTCTGCAGGACGACGTCCTCCCCTACACACACTTTGTGAGGAGTGCTCCTAAAGGCGTCGCAGTGCATTCTGGGAATGCTGAACCAGTCCTGGATGCTTCTGTCGTCACCGTGACGACAGCAGATGCACTGAACTGAGTTTAAATGTGTAAAACATTAGTTGCTGGAGTCAAATGGGAGTTTTGTCCTGAACACTGTAATGCTGCTGTCGGTCGCATGTCGACATGTGTCCGACGGAGCTGCTTTATTAGATATTGACCATTTTTTTATTGCCCCGTTGTAATTAGAATGTTCCAGTATCGATATGAGGCATCGACCGTTCCAGCTGCTATTAATGAAAACATAATAACGCGGCCCGCGCCCGGCTCCTCCTCCGGCTGCTTTATCTGCCTCGCACACCTTCTGGCCCCGCGCTGGCTGCTGCAGCCAGATTCCTCTGAGATGCGGCGTATTGAAATGGCGCGCTCTGTGCGACGCCTGCCTGTGCTGTGATGAATGCCAATTTCATTTAGTCTCCCTCAGATAGCGCAGCGACTCCCTCTCCCCCTTTGTCTGTCAGCCGCTCGCTCGCCCTCGTGCACCGTCCTCCCGGTCGCAGAGCTGTAAATCAGCCTTGTTGTGTTTCTGTTCTCATTGTGGAATGCTGCACTTCCTAAATTAAAACGACGGCAGTCTGAAGCGCTTGCACACACTGGCCTGTAGCTGCGTGTCCTCCAGGCGCCTAAAGTGTCATGGCAACCGTACGCAGCCACGGTAACGGCGGGCTCATTTTCATACTGATGAGGCGGCCGGTTGCCGGGGAGGCCTCTGCTGCGGCTCCCTCCTCTCCAGTGTCGCCCTGAAATTTTAATGACCCTCTTTCTCTGCTTCTCATTTTTCTCCTCTTTGCTCTTTGTGCGCGCTCTTTGCTGTTGTGTGTGTGTGTGTGTGCGCGTTTGTGTACATGTCACAAAGTCTCAGCCTCCGCGTCCAAACAGACACGCGTTCAGAGCCAGAGGAGAACAAAGCCCATGTAACTCAGGAGAGGCTGGCATGTTCTTCTACACGTGTGGGAAGCCGCCGCCGCCGGTCTGCTCCTCCTGGCTCCGTCAGGTCAGCAGCTGCAGGATCACACTCAGTGCCTCAGCGCAGGAGCAGCAGGAGCCGCGGAGCCGGCGTGTAGAGCAGACTGGCAGAACGCAGCGTCGCAGGCAGCTCATCGCGTCTCTGTGTTCTGGGCAATGGGTTCCTAAAACGGCTCGTCTGGACCGTCGTCCAGCACCCACGGGTTTCTCAGAACCCAGTGTCTGGACACTGGGTCCAGTTTGTGACGGAGGCCTCTGACGCGGCAGCAGCGTGTTGATGAGTTGGACTCTGTTCTGGCTTCGCTCCATTTTCTGTCCTGTGACGTATTGATGATCGACTGTGTGAACATTCTGTCCCTCTGTTTTAGGAGGAAGACGCCAGAGAGGAGGAGAACGGCCTGATGGACCCGACGGGCCGCGTGGACTTCTGCGTGGACCACACCCCCGTGAGGTCACTAGAGTGAGTGCAGCTGTGGTGCCTCGGTGTTTGTTGTGTGCTTTGAGGCTGCAGACTCCATCTCTATTTAATGAGCCGTTAGAAGGTGAGACGGAACCCGTGAAAACCATACGATGTGAGGATCCTGCAGTTTCAGGCTCTAATAAACTTAGCGACCGTACGGTCCGTACGGACGGAGCGAATGAACGGGACTGAAGGAGCGACGCCGCCATTAACCTGACGAGCAGAACTCGCATGAAAAGGAACATTAGAGCCGTTTGAAAGCCGACTTTGCCTTTAAAGCCGCTCTGGGTAAATCAGCTTTCTCCACATAATGAGCACTTAAAAAGTAGACGGGCAGGTTCTGTATTGTCATCCAGGTTTGTTTGTAGAAAATCTCATTTCAACCCTGCCTCCTGATTTACATAATTCTCTTTTGTGGGAGCAAAATGATCCTCGTCTCGCCATCAGAGCTCTCCCACGCACTCGCCCGTTCAGCTCCTGTTATTAACAACTGTGTTTTGTGTTTTGTTATTTTGCTCTGTTGCATGCTTCCAGTTTAATATGCAGGTACGCTATTGTCATTATTCCTCTGATTTTCTGGAAACTCTGGCTTCGCCCGCCTCTTAGTTGTCAACAAGGGGCCCATTTTCCCTGAGCTAATTATGGTCATTGTATCAAAGCTGAGAGTGGATTAGATTTGGCATCTACTAAAAACGCGCCCGTGCATCGACGTTTCATAGCCGAGCTGACTAACGAGTGAAGAACGCTGCCTCAGAAAAGGATTTTGTGCTTTTAAAGGGTGAAAGGCCCATTCAGCGACTTCTTCTCTCTGAGTGCAGTGCAGTGATTTACAGCCCAGGCCGCATCATCACAAACACACCTGTCGCTCCGCGGCGCTGACGCCGGCCTCGCATTAAGTGTTTACTGCTGTCGGAGCGTTTTGCTCGTCCACAGTCTTAATCACTTTCCAAGAAGCATTTACATACGGAGCCGGCAGAGCGAACACGCATCCGACGCTTCAGTGATCAGCGGGGTCCACGGAGGCAAAGGTGCTGACGAGAAGATGTGAGGAGCTGCTTTAATGATGAGATGCTGAAGGCTCAGACTCAGCGTGGACGGTTCACACTGATCCCCTTCACCTGCATGTTTGATTTATTTGGGTTTTGTTCGTCTCCTCCAGCACCTTCTTACCTTCTATTATTTATTATGTCTTTGTTTACACCGTTCTGTTGATGTTATCTCATGTTTTGATCTTTCATCACATCTTATTTTCTGTTTTCGCCCACATGGTGTCACCCCTCTCCTCTACACCCCCCCCCCCCTCGTCTTCCATCCGTCACCGTCTCCCAGAGACATTGTCAGACTGGTGGAGGTGTCAAACGACGGCGGGCCCCTGGGAATCCACGTGGTGCCATTCAGTGGCAGGGACCGCAGGTAAAAATACCCAGAGCAGAATCACACGGCTTCTCGGGCTGGAGACGAGCAGGGAGCGGGTCCCGAAAGGCGCACACACATCCTCGCCGGACGCCCCTCCGCTCATCACTCATACGAGCCCATCGGCTCACACAGCGACGGCTTCATGAGGCCATTCGCCCGTTTGTGGCCATTAATCACGTCTGTTTAGAGCTCGCAGGTGACTGTCATACTGTCTCTGTGGCTGCTGTCACATCAGCTTCACAGGATTCAAAGGCAGCGCAGAGCACGAACACGAGCACACACACACACACACACACAAACACACACGAACACGAGCACACACACACACACACAAACACACACGAACACGAGCGCACACACACACACACACACACACACACACACACACACAAACTGTAAACACACACACACACGAGCACACACACACAAACACACACGAACACGAGCACACACACACACAAACACACACGAACACGAGCGCACACACACACACAAACACACACGAACACGAGCGCACACACACACACAAACACACACACACACAAACTGTAAACACACACACACACACAGGCACACACACAAAAAAACACACACGAACACGAGCACACACACACAAACACACACGAACACGAGCACACACACACACACACAAACACACACGAACACACACACACAAACTGTAAACACACACACACACAAGCACACACACAAACACACACGAACACGAGCACACACACACAAACACACACGAACACGAGCGCACACAAACACACACGAACACGAGCGCACACACACACACACGAACACGAGCGCACACACACACACACACACACACACAAACTGTACACACACGCACACACACACAAACTGTACACACACGCACACACACACAAACTGTACACACACGCACACACACACAAACTGTACACATACACACACTGCAAACACTGCACACGCGTACGCACACACACACACACACACACACACACACACTCAGGCGCGAATGCACAGCTGGAGCAGAGCTGCAGAGGAATTGGAGGAATCCAACATCTGCTTTGAATATACACAAAGGCTGTGATCAGTAAACACAAAAGCATTCAAGGAAAACGTATATTAAAACTTAACTTACTTTAGAAACTCTTGACTAAACGGAGCCAAGGTGCAGTTTCAGCCAACTCCAGTCTAACGTTTTTCATAACTCTAACCTCCGTCGGGGCCCACAAAGCTCACGCTCGCTCTTTATTGAGAATCAACATATCACTTTTCCCGCTGCCCGACTTAATCAAGTTAAAAGCGCATTTACAAGTCACTGCTCCTTTATTGGGGAAACGTCAGTGGGTGTGATCCCAGGATTACGACGCACGGCTTTCATCAGAGAAAATAGCCCTTCCACAGCAAATCGCATTGTGTTCTCACTCCAATGTAATCTCCTGAATTGTCTCTGAACTTCTTCAACTCCTGAACCCCCTGCCCTCGCTGTAATCACATTCCCATTCATATTGAATTACGGTATAAGCCTCAGGCGAGAGCGATTATTAAACCCCAAAATCAACCCAATTTACCTGGCGACGCCGGCTCAGGAGCCCGGTAGGCGCAGAACCGGGCCGCGGAGCAGCGGGACGCGATTAGGTCTGGATAACCCTCACCCGCCTCCCCCGTGGCTGATTCCCTCCCAGACTCTGGCCTA
The DNA here is from genome assembly GCF_900634795.4 of Betta splendens. Classification (NCBI taxonomy): domain Eukaryota; kingdom Metazoa; phylum Chordata; class Actinopteri; order Anabantiformes; family Osphronemidae; genus Betta; species Betta splendens. The sequence continues at coordinate 15,865,664 of NC_040897.2, forward strand.
TAATCCGCAGAGCACCCTTTCAGGAGAACTTAGCCTCTTGCTGTGGCTGCGCGAGGACGCATAAGCCAGTTCTCCACAGCGGATTACGGGCGACAGGCGTGGAAGCTTAGCCGGGTTCCAGCGCTACACCGGTTCTGGAACCCACCTGCTATCAGTGGTACCGGCGCTGTTTGTTTTTCACTCAGAAAACAAACCTGAAGAGCGTTGACCACAGTGGAGCTTGAATGTGCTGATTGCCTTTAAATAGATGCCGCCCCCACAGCCTCCGAAGCGCCTGCTTCCCTCATAAGCCTCATTGGTGCGCTGATGATGCAAATGACAGGACACGGGATAAAGGATAAATCAGAGGCAGCAATTATCCACAGCGTCATTAAAACCACAAAGACTCATTTCACCAGAAGTGCTTGTGCTCGCAGTTTAAGGAAAGTGGAAATGGAAAAGCAACGGTTGTGATAAGTCTCTGATTTAAAGCGCAGCCGCAAACATGTAAACAGAAGGTCTCCAACATTAAGCCTGTGTTCGGCTCTGACAGCAGGACGACTCCATGCATCCTGTTGACGCTGCCTTTTGACCCTTTCAGAACTCTGGGTTTGCTGGTGAAGCGCCTGGAGAAGGGCGGGAAGGCCGAGCAGCAAGGCCTGTTCCAGGAGAACGACTGCATCGTCCGTATCAATAACGGAGACCTGCGGAACATCCGCTTCGAACAGTAAGACGGCCGCAGGTGGAGCCGGCGCCGGCCCGGCCCGGTTCCCCGTCTCTGCTTTGTGCCTGCAGCCTCACCTTATCACCGCTTTGCCTTGGCCTCCTCTCTGCTGGCGCTCTCTCCTCCCTGTGCTCCGCTAACCTCTCCTTGTTAACTGCAGTAGAAATCGCCCTCCGCCGCTGAATCCTCCAGTTCCCTTCCACTTATTCTTCACTAAGGCTCCGCTGGATTCTTCTCCTGCTCTTTTCTTCTTTCCTTCTCCTGGAAACAGCGGAGGAGCTCCTAACGTTTACAGCCTCTCGTTTCGCTTCCTGCCTGACTGAACCCAGCTGCTGGCTTCCCCTCCCTCCGTGTGGTGCTGTGTGTGCTGTTACCACAGTGATGCATACATACATGTGTTTGGGCTGAGCCTACATGCGTGTTTCCAGCTGCAGGATCTGTTTCATAGGTGATGTGCATATTGTAGGAGCCACCCACACGCGGGCACAGGCATAATGATGCTGTGGTCCTGTGGCTTCAGCGCTGGTTGAAAGGAGCGGTGTGTTTTCCCCCTTTGGTGTTTAACCACGACAGTGATTTTGGTTGTGTTTGTTTAGACTTGGTGACATTGGACAGATTTGGGTTGAACATGTGACTTTGAGCTCTGTAGAAGCTCAGCTGTGTTTGCATGCAAATCTACAAGACAATGACATAAACCTATCAGCGCGGCTGAGTCACGGGCTGCTCTCTGTAATTTAGTCCAGCCGAACCTGAGGGGTGCGTGTAGCTGCACCATCCCACTCAGGCTGCGGGTGGATTTACCACTTAAACAATGGAAAGGACCACATGTGCTCCAGTAACAACTGCATCAGCGTATTTTTATAAGGGAGCAGGAACCGTCCAGCAGGAGATCGTAAAGATGCAGAGACAGGAGCAGAAGGCTTCTACTGGCTGGAGTTTCACTACCAAATGCTGCTAGAGGCCGGGTTTAGTTCTCCACCGGGTCAAGAGTTCGAGCAATAGAAATTCTGGAGGCCCAAGATTTTCCACAATGTCCGTCCAGCTGTTGGGGGTCGAGGGAAGAGCCGTAGCTGGGTCTGCTCCCAGAACAGGTGGCGCTAACAAGGCTCTGCTGACAGCCAGCATACGCTTGCCTTCACACCTACAGTACATGAGCTCACACCCAGAGGATTTTCTGCAAACAATCCACTGGATATAGATCTGCTTCATCTGGAGCCAAATGAGCAGATTAGCTGATGGAGCTGTCAGGGAGGCTTCGCTCTTCTTAGAGCCGCTCACACTCTGGTATTAATTAGCGTGTCAGCGTGTTCAGGTGGGTGACGATGGATTATATGTATTATATGTATGTACTGCAGGTCTGAGTGTGTGTGAGGGCTTCACTGGACAGGTTGGTTAGAAGCAGAAACTCCGCTCATGAGATCCGTTCTCCTCCCTGTCACTGCAGAGCCCAGAACATGTTCCGTCAGGCCATGCGCTCCCCGGTCATCATGTTCCACGTGGTGCCGTCGTCCATGAAGACCCACTACGAGCAGCTGTCGCACGCCGAGCGGAACCCGGCGTTCGGCTCGGGCCGCTTCAGCCCCGACTCGGCGGCCGGCAGCTCGGCCTCCAGCATGGAGCACGCGCCGCCGCCGCGGCCGCGGCCCGACGCCTACTCGCCGCTGCCACACCCGCTGGTCTCTGCCGCCAAGCCCCCCACGGGCCACGGCCAGTCGCCCCAGAGGGCCAACTCCACGCCCACGGCCGGCTACAGCAAGAAGGTGGGCCGGCGGCTCAGCGTCCAGCTGAAGAAAGGTGAGACCCGCTGGAATCTGAACACGCAGCTCTGGGTTTTAGCCTGAACGCAGCCGCAGCGGAGAACGAGGTCTCTCCTTCTGCCCTGACGTGATGTGTTACATCACTTAGTTTCAGAAGTATGATCTGACTCATGTTTTGCTTTGCTGTTTTAAATATGAGAGGGATTCTTTGTATTTTCTGTGCCTTTGAAACTGAATAAACAAGCGATGTCCCAATTTCCTTCACATCAAAACAAGTGCAGCAGCAGACGCAGAAGTGGCACAAACACCGAAGCCCAGAAAGTGGGAACAATGTGGGCGCCGTGCAGGCTTTGACTGACAGCTGGCACAGGTGGGTCGAGCCGGCGCCAGCGGGGCGCCAGGTGTCGGCGCCAGGTCTCGGCACCGGAGAGTTTGTTGCTAAGCAGCCGCTGGTCTCTGCGCTGTCAAACGCCGGAGCAGAGATTCTGATAGAGCGGCACCATGTGCCCGCTGAAGTTTGCTCCAAAGCGGCTCCCTCTGGAGGCGCTGGCCCGGAGCCAGGGCGCGGAGCAGCTGCCGGTTCCCCTCAGAACCTTTCTGCCCGGTCATGCTGTCCCGCACGCGCCGCGTCATGAGATCTGTGCGACGTTATCTCCCCTCGTCCCACCTTTTGTTTGCTGTTGTCGGAGCAGACTCTTGGAGGGGATTAGCCGTGATTCACAAGAGGCCGTTTGGCTCATCTGTTTGTTTTGAGTAGCGACTTAAACCCGCTGCTTCGAGCGCAGATTAAACCTCCCGCGTTGTTTATGTGCTTGAATCAGCCGCCGGTCTCCTCACAAATCCCGGGGAGTTTCACAATCAATCATAGGATCCCATTCTGCACAGGAAATTGCTTAGGTATGTCTTAATCAAGCTAATGGCAGTTTTAAAGACCCTCCTCTCTGTTTAGACCCAGAACTCTACCGGTGAGCGTAATGCTGCATCTCGCCTGCCTGTGGGAACTTGATTGGCTCATCAATGCAGGGATTTGCAGAGGAGGCCGAATTGAATCACTGTGTTCTGTTGTTTTTTTGCTTGAGCTCAGGCACACAGGCAGCGATGATTAGGTCCACGTCTCTGATACGACGCCGACGTTCGTTCTCCTCATATTAGCTGTGTGCTACAGTTCACGCAGGGTGTCATTACACACAGTTACTTTACAAAGGCCTGATCACGGCGGCGGCGGCTCAGGATGGAGCCGGGTGGAGCCGTGACCTCAGTCACCGCAAACACTTTGCTACAGTTGTGTCTTAGATCCTGGCTTCAATAAATACAAAGCAGGCTGAACCTCCTCCTGTGAGGCTCCTGCAGAGTCTAAAGGTTAAAGGTCACCACAGCAGCAAAGTCGTCTTTAAACCCATTTGAGCTCCCCGTCTGCAGGATGCAACGTAGTCGTCGTTTCTGTGTTTGAGGCCAATAACAACAGTTCATCTGTGATGGGAAACGTTTAGCCTGTTTGGAAGAAGCCATTTCACTCATGACCTGTAGCCCCACTAGGAGTCACTTCTGCTCTAACCTCCTGCTCTTCCTACTTCTAATCCCTCAGATAAAGATGGACTCGGCTTCAGTATCACATCCCGGGACGTTCCCATCGGCGGCTCTGCACCGATCTACGTGAAGAACATCCTGGCTCATGGAGCTGCCATCAAAGATGGCCGCCTCAAGGCAGGAGACCGGCTGCTGGAGGTGAGAGTGACATGTGACGCAGCAGCAGCCTCTACTGTGACCATCAACGCGTAGCAAACAATAACATTTAATCCTGTCAACGCCTGTTGTCCGTTAACGAGACTAAAATCAAACGTCCTGGAATGAAATCAAAGAAAACACTGTATCATCACGGACAACAGATGAATTGTTTTGGCGTATTGTGCAGAACATTTGCATAAAGGATTAAAGTGTGCAACGCTGAATCTTGGGGATTACTGCACGAACCGTCAAACAATCCACTAAACTGGATTAAAATCTTTCAGTGTTGCACTAAGGCGCCTGCTGTTGGTCAACAGTGTGACCCTGTTCAACGCGGTGCGATCGCAGGTTCCTCCTCTGTGGACCTGCTCACATCTCACCCAGCTGCTGTGTCCTGCTCAGGTGAACGGAGTGGACCTGAACGGACGGACCCAGGAGGAGGTGGTGGCTCTGCTCCGGGCCACACCCATGAACGGCGCCGTGGGGTTGCTGGTCCTACGCCAGGAGGACGCCTTCCTTCCCAGAGAAGTGGTACGTTGGCTCCGTGTCGCTGTGACCTGCAGTCGCTCCGCGCATGCATCAGTGTCCATTACGTTGTGTCACCGTGCCGTTAATCCCCACAGCGAGGCCGCGTTGTCTTCTCATTTCCCTGCTAACACATCACGCTAGCCAAGCATGCAGATTGATTGTCCGCTCCATCGCTGCACTCCTCTCTATTATCAGGCTGCGGCCGCCCCACAGCAAAGCTGTAGCTCCATCCTTCTCCCTTTCCCTCATCTTTCCTCCAGCTCCGACTCCATCTCTGTCTTTGTTCATCTGTCAGTCCTGCTGCTCCCTTCATTCTAATTCACCAGGGCTCTTCCTTCCTGTCACGTCGTGGGGTAACCACCTCCGTCTCCGTTTCCATCTCTCCGCCTGTGTTTTACCTGGGAGCCGACTCGCTGGATTGATGGATGGTGGGAGCGGAGAGACGCGGGGCAGGTTGTAGGAGAGTGAAAACTGCACTTAAGTTGAATATCAATCAGGCGTCATCCACGCTACTGGCGTGCGCTGCGTTGGGATGCGGCCGCCGTCTCTTCCGGGCAGATGCCGCTCGCAGCTTGCAACTTCAGTGACTCATGCAAACTGGTGCTAATTGAGTTGTTACATTTCCGACAACCACTCGCAATCTTCAAGGTTGTGGTTTTACACAATGCCAGATGTTGCACTTAATTATCTTTGCAGAAAATAAGGGACTCGAAGTAGAAGATCAATACGTGTGAAGAGATGGAAGAAAGTGGTAGAAAGGCAGCGAAACATTAAGGCTTAAGTGCTTTTTTAACGTGAGGGTAGAGTGAGAAGTGGAGGCTGAGGGCGAGGTTTAAATCACATTGGTATTTATGCCACAGTGGCAGTCAATGATTCTCTGCTATCTCTCTGGCTCCACGAGCTTTAACACAAGCCTTATCGACTACTAACGTGAATTATAGCAGCAAACAGCCTCCACCTCCCCTCCTCTGTTGGAAAATGGTGTCTTCTAGCACCCTCAGCAGTCACCGGGGCCATTACAGGCACGAGCATCCATTCGCCAGCAAGTAGTGTCAATCAAACGGCTGATTGGTGACTATTATCACAGGGAGCCATGCAGACGAGGCAATTGGCTGGCTGTTGCCACGGGTGAAGTCGGATGAGGGAACCTGCCACGGTGATCGATACTCATCTTAGGATTAGAGCAGAGTTGGTAGTTAGGCTGCAGGATTCATTTGATCTGCCGTTATCAGCTGGAGAGAATGAATAGGACGCCGAGAACGAGTTGAGATGTAACTTCAGGGTCCAGTGCACAGAATGAGCAGCTTCAGTCTTTATCTGGCGCCGTTAGCCAGGCTGCAGAGATAGGACACTAATCAGCGTGTCAGATAATAAACATAGCTGACTGCAGCGAGGAGCCTTATCAGGCACGGAGCCTGGAATCCAAGTCTGCGTCTGGCTGTTTAGTCGTCGCTCAGATTCACTTTGGGATGAATGAAAAATGTTTTGATGCTTTATTTGTTCCAAACTCTGAGTGCGAACCATCCAGAGCGGCTCACGAAGCGCTGACGCTGCTGCGCGTCAGAGTTCATTCCACCTGCGCCTCCAGTGGGTGCGATCCTCCGTCTCCACCGAGGCTTCTCCTCCCCTTCACCCCCTGCATGCTCCTTCTCTCACCCACCTCCTGTCACGGATTTATGCACACGTTCACTGTTCCTGTTGATAAGTATCTACTTGATTACCTTTGGTTCTTCTGTTCCCCTTCCATCTTCTAGAACGCAGAGCCTCAGATGCAGAGCCCCAGAGATTTGGTAAGACTCCGCTCAAACGCTGGCCTGCAATTAAAGCCGCTTCCCAAAGCTGCCTGCTCCTCTTTAGCAGCTCCCGCTTGCTCTCCTCAGCCCAAACTCCCCTGTTGCATGAATGTTAATAATACCCACAGAGAAAAACACCAACGTTATCGTCCGTTTGGGATAAAAACAATAGTGTGTGGCTGCATGCAGGCGTCTGTAGTAAACTAGCTGGTTAATCAAAGTGAAAGTCACTAGTCATGCATGTTAATGCTAATCAGGAATACAAGCCTTAATCCATCCAGAGTTGCTCTAACAAACCACAATTTCATGGTTCATCAGTATGGGCTGCTCGGACTGCGCTGCGGAATAATTTGCTCCATGCAGCCCTCAGAGCTGTGTTTGACGGCGAAGGTGGAGGCACACGGGAGTTTGCTTTATTTGCCGGCTGTGGATAAGGTTGTCAGTCTGGCCTCTCGCGCTGATATGTGAGCTGAATAGCAAACAGCCTGTTTAGTTTGCGCTTCATTTCATTGGGAGGCAGGATGTGATTGTCTCAGTGCCAGGCTCATGGAAACGCTGACGACGTGGACCTAAAGCTCAGCAGAAGGATTCAGCAAATCCCGGCTAATGCGTCGCATCTATAAGCAGTCATGCATCCGTGTAAGCAAACGCTTCTAATCTTGGGACTGTGGCCTGAGTCTGTCGTACAGTTTCTCCATCTGTTCCGTACAGTGTGAGCGTCACGCGTCACCTGAAGGTGTTTTTTTTTTTTGCCTCAGCAGCTGTTAGAAGCTCATGCGTCTTTCCTTTAAAGCCCGAACCCGCGCGTCGCGTTGCCGCCGCCGCCGCGGCTCCACATCTGGCCCTGCCTTCCGGTTACATCTGGCCCAGCGCAGGTAATTGGTAACACTTTGCGTGGCACATTGGAAGCGTAATTGGCCATTTAATTTGATGGGCGGCCGTGGCTGCCAGCTGCGTAGACGCTCCTCATCATGGAGGAGCATTATGGCGGCGCTCTGCCGATTATCAGTCTGCAGCTGGGACGTCCACGCAGGACGCCGCTGCCTGGGTATAAATAAGTAATGTGGCGAGGATCCACCAACAGGCCGGTTTAGGCTTTAATTGCTTTGGTGTTTGTTGGCTATTACAGTATCGAGAACATAATGGGAATTAAAAGTGTTAAGCTCGGTAATTAAAGCCACCTCTAATTACCTGTAATGGGGATTTCTCCGACGTTAACCTTCCTAAAAGTCAATCTGACCACGCGGACGCGGTGATGGATGGAGGAACAGCAGCACAGCCCCCTCCGCGCCTCCCTCGCTTCCTGCCTCCCCGACTCCAAACCTCCAGATGGGCCTCTCCTCCTCACCCGTTCCCGGAACATCAACCGCCATAATGGACTCTCTTCAGATGTTATCTGTTGCCAGGCGCCGCGTTTTAAACATCTTGCTGCCAACAGCAGCAGCAGCAGCATGACGGCTTCAGACGCTGGGCGTGCTCCTGATAATGCAGAGTAGCGTTTAATGGACAGGCTTCCACTCTCAAATAATGGAAACCTTTGAAGTGGATGAAAATAGATTTGTATGTTGAGAGGTATTACAGCTAATTAGCAGTTTTCTTATTGATCCCCTTTCTTGTTTTCTATTAAGTGGTGAAAATGGCTGATTCCCAGAATCTAAAGTGATGTCATTGGAACATTTCTATTGTGTAACAGCCCAAAATGCTCCAATAATAATAATAATACTGAATTTCTGAGCATGGGTTTCCGGTTCTGATGCAGCATCAGCATCTGACTCCTTTTATACATTTGAAGTCTCGGTTCCCAACGCTGTGTCGTGCTTCGGTCGGGAAGGATTTTAAAGCCGGTGAAGGTGATCAAACCTTCCTGAGGGCGTGGGACGGATCTGTTGGAGGCCAAACGGGGCGTGGAGCTCGTTACTGATTGATTTTCTGTTTCATAATGGAGTTTTGAGTGAAGCGCTGGTGGCAGCTCGGGAAGAGGAGTCGGAGCTGCTTTGCCGCAGGATCTCTGGCACCCCGGCTGGGGTTCTGGAGGTTGGCACGGCGTGACTCATCCTGTGAGAGCGCTCGTCGAGGGCTACGAGGCAGGCGGAATGAAACGGCTCGAGTGGAAAAAGCACTCAGTTCCTGAAATTGGTCCAGTGACCCAAAAATCAAGCCCGTTTTCGCAGCAGCCCACTGGAAGCTGTCATTAGTCGGGGAACGCTCTGCTCTGACGCCGTGGCTCCTGCTTTCACTCATTAACTCATTTCCAGTGCAGCGCAGCACATGTTTTGTTGAGGAACTGCTCGTCTGACGCTGTGACTCCCCTCCAGCCTCCGAGGCCGCCCGCGACAGCCTGGAAGCACCAGTGGCTGCTGGAGGTAACTGCTGCATGACATCACCAGCTTGGGTCATTTATGCTGCGAGGGAGAAAAGACATCAGCGGCAAATGAGATACTTTGGGTGGCTGCACAAATAGGCTGGGAGTCGTTTAATGAATTCATTGCTTTGCCAGTGGTTGGTAAAAACAAAGCGTGTGTTGGGTTCTGCCTGCGTCTGTTCTCTTCCATTTGCTTGTACTGGTTTTGTTTGTGTCTTTGTTACAGGACGTGTGTTCTGCTCTTTATTACACTTCCTCTCCTCACCTCTCTCTCTCTCAAACACTTGAGGCACACTTGAAGATGCCAGTCCTCTTCCCTGCACCTGGGTTGTACAATGGGGCGCTGATCAAAGGCATCCGTCTTTACATGGCTGCCCTGATAGTTCCATAATGGGCCCATAACGTGAGCATTCGCCTCCATTGTTTACGCCATTAGTCACACAGTCTTATGGAAAATTACCGCAGCGCTGTATTGAAAAGCCATCATCAGTGGCAGCAGTAATGCTCCGGCAACACTGTGCCAAGATGCTATCTATCACACATGCACGTTTCCTCTGCTCCCAGCGCAGCCGGCTCTTAGGAAGCGGCCGACTCGCAGCACCCGCGAGGGTTAATGGGTTGACGCGGCCGTGCACGCTGCCAGTCATGTGTGGGCCACGGAGCAGACGCTCCGAGCACAGCAGAGGTTCTGTGACTTCGGGTTCCAGCCGTTTGCTCCATGCTTTAACCGGAGCAGATCGGACACGAGGCCACGCCCACGTCCTGCCTCCTGCTGGGTTTTATCTGAGAGGACGGGACGTGCTTCAGCGCCATGATGGTGTAACCATGGACCACGTCACTGCCGCATGCCTGGAATCAGCTCCAGATGTTCTGACGGTGTCTGGACCTCTGCGGCTAGCGCGTTGGCTATGCTACGCTAGCAGCGGCGCTCCTGCGTGGTCCCGTCGGCGCCCTGTGTGACAGAACCGGCCCGCTTCCTCTTCGTTATTAGCTCTGAGTGATTAATGGCTGCGGCCCGGTGGCAGCGGGCGCGATGCTGCTCCCGTGTTCTGTGGCAGCGGACGAGCTCTGACGCGTACGAGTCAATCAGAGGTCCGCGGAACCGGCATCCCGGCTTAATTAAAGCGATGCATCAAGCTGCCGCCCGGCTCGCGCTCGCGGAGCTCAGGTACATCGATTGTACTGAGGCGTTCACTTTTTACAGACTCGCAAACACAACTTTGCTCCACACTCAGTACAGACACGCACATGAAGCCACTGAGCAGCTGCTGGTTCAGTTGCTCAGAGCCGGATGGGGCTAGAAATGGGATGTAGTGTTGCCTTTGGGTTTTCTCCTGTACATGATGTATTCACGCGTAGGGGGTGGATGAAGGGGTGGATGCACGAGGAAGCTGTCGGCTGTTGTGTTCGTAGCGATACGCATCCGTCTATAGACACACGCTCCCTCTATCTGTGCTCACATGCCCAGACACCTGCCTGCCTCCTTCCCTGCATGCTGTGCCAGCTTCAGCGCCGTCGACCGCACAGGTATTTGATATTCATGATCTATCAGCACGGAGCTACAGCGAGACGTGCGAGAGAGCAAGAGGGGAAAATAGCAGAGATGATTGGGGGGTAGAGAGACGGGGTGGAACCAAGGAGATTCTGCCTCCACTGGAACAAAGGCTTGGTGCAGCTGCTCAAGGTGTGTCCACGTAGTTCTGGCTGGTGGTGTAGATGACACACGGGTTAAAATAGGGACGGATGAGAAAGAGAGTGATGAATGTGGTGAGGGAAAGTGAGAGAGGCTTAGAGGAGGAGTGCGAATAAGGAGAGATAGATGGAGGTCCGGTGGGCAGCCGACAATGCGCTCCACGCCCGGCTTCCCTCCACCAATTACACCCTCCACTGGCTCCCGCTCCCTCTCTCCTCACCCTCTAAAGGAAAAAGCCTCCAGCAACTTTTCCAGATGCCGTCGAATCGACAGGTTTGTTTGGCCAAGGTTGAGCTCGGCGCCAACTCACTAATCATTGTAGGCACTGCACTGCAGAGAAGCCTGAGCGAGGAAGAGGAAGAGGAAGAGCTCCAGCTTGTTTTCTTCTAATGCTAAAGATGTGCTTTGTGGAGCACCTTGGGTAGAGTCACCGAGGTGCTAAATATGCATTAGATGTGCAAAGCAGCGGCGGCTCAGGGTTAGAAGGCAAATGAGCCGGATTTGGGGAAGCAAAAGTTGGAGAGAACAAGTGGGTGAGACAGTCGCGGCTCCAGTTCCAGCAGCGTGACGGCGCCGAGCGCGGCGTCGGCGCCTCCGGCTCAAACATGCGCCTCACGTTCCCAGCGCCCGGACACCTTGTTAGAGACGAACCCACAGGGATGATTGCTTTCAAATTTAAGCGCTGTATTATAAACATACACAAGGAGGTGGAGGCGGAGCGGGAACAAAAGGTAATGAGCGCACAAAGATGTTTTTAAAGGAAGTGCAGAGCAGCCGGCTGTGAAGAGACAGGTGACAAAAGCCGGGAGGTAAAAAAAGATGGAGACGGCGGCGCCGAGCGGCAGAGGTGGCAGCGTCTGTCTGCTTTTGTGTTCCACATGGATTCATGCCTTTCTGTGCCTTTCATGCCTTTTCATTCCCCCCTCCCCCCTCCCCCCTCTCTCTCTCTCTGTCATTGTCATGCTTGCACTCTCGTTCCTTTCACCCCTTTCTTTTTCGGCTCCTCGCCTTTTCACCCTCGCTCTATTTGTCCCCGTCCATCAATGCTTTTGCTCCTCGCTGCCGTTCAGCTCCTCTCTCTCTCCCTCTCTCTCTCTCTCTCTCCTCTGTCCTCTGCCTGTGGCATTTTAATACATTTCTTATCTCAGTCACATTCTAACATTTTTGAAAATGTGTTCAAAGATAAAGGTCTGACTAAATTGAGGCAAACATTAATTTTTTTTTTTTATTAGCTCAAATGTCTTCTCCAGACGCACCCTGTATTTATTGGGTGACAGTTTGCAGGTTGAATTTGATGCATTGTAATTAAAACATACGAGTCCACAGTGACACGTCTCTGGATCCTGTTATTCAGTGTTTTCACTGCTTACGTTACGTAGACAAAGAAAACAGACTGGGGTCAGTGTGGTTTTTATGTCTGCAGCCAATCTGAGAACAGTCTGTTCAGAAACAATGAAGCCGCTCCTACACAGCAGCTAAAGGACTGATGTGATGGACCGTATGGTGATGAGAGCAGTTGTTAATGGTGAGGTTCAGGCCTGCAGGCGTAGACACTGACAGCTGTTTATTACTGCTGCTCACTAGTTGTTACACAAAAGGTCAATTCAAGTTTTTAGACTTTCTGTAAACACAGTTACTGTAAAGTCTAAAGTCTAAACTCTCTGCCTTCAAATGCTCTTTTTTGTTTTCTTGACATTATTAGTCGTTATTTGTCTTTAATGACACGAGCCGCATCTTCTTTATCGATGGGTTTGACTCCGTTTCCTGTTTTGCATTTTCTTGTTGTGACGGTGCAGTTGAGGAGGATTAAATCTGTTTGTTTAATTAGTTTAAATTTAATTCCAGACTGAATGAATTGGACTTAAGGTCCCATAATAATTAAATTCCTGTTGTGTGATGGGTTATTATTCCTCAGTCGCACGTTTTTCTGCTTTGTTTTTCATTGAGTCTAGTTGTGTTTGTCTTTGGGTGACACGCACACACCCTGACAGAGCTCCTGGAGCTCGCCTCCATCCATCTTCTCTCCTCACATTCTCGCCCTCCTCTTCCTCTCCCTCCATCCTCCTTTCCCCCTCCTCCGTTCCTCCCAGAGTAATTCCATCTCTCTCCCAGCAAACAAAGGGAGCTAATGACATGCTGACACCGAGCCTGATGATTGAATTCATTAGGCGTGCACAATAATTGCCAGGCGCAAGCGTGCACGCAGCCATCTATTCAGAGGACAGCTGTCAAATAACAAGCGGGAGAGAATAGCTTTTTATTGTTTAGGTGAGAGAGGGGGGAACGTGAAGAAGGAGCGAGAGCAGCACCTGTTGTGGAGAGGCGAGAGAGCACTCGGCTTGTCAATTAGGCTGCTGTGGTGCAGGGTTACTGCAAAGTGCAGCAGTGTAATTCACAGCATCAGCAGCCAGGTGCATCGCGTGTCAACCCAGGTTTTCTTGCTCGCATGTTTCCTCCTGTCAGAGCTCTTATGAAGACGCTCCTCACCAGCGTGACCTTTGAAGCCTTTCGCGCGTTGACGGCTGCAGGAACCTGGTTGTTTCCTCCACTGACTGCCCGGCGGAGCTCATGTGCCTCTTAACTGGGCGCTGCTGCGGTTTCACGGCGACCGCGTCACCAGTCGAACCTCTGGAGACCGGTTCGTTTCTGACCGCTTGGAGCCGATGAGCCTGAGGCCTGATGAAGCTCACACGGGTCCCTGCTTGTTTGGGCCAAGTGCCTGATTTAACACTTAGGAGCAGTGCTCTGTCTCACGCCGGCATATCTGATGGAGCTAATGAGCTTCCAATCTGATGCACCCCCGCTATCTGTCCTCCTGCAATTTATATGCAAGTACCTTCATTAACCTGGAGTGGCCAGATGAATGTCCCTTTTAACTTTGGCCCCAGAACAACCCCACGAGAACACGGAGCATTACGGAGCTCAAGGACTTTCTGCTACGACTTCAGGCTTTAATTAACGCATCAATGTTTTCCTTTCGTTTTATTAAATATGCATGAAGCTATATGAGCCTGTAACTGTGTTTAAATGTGAATTGTGTCCTTTGGGGCTCTGGGTTTTATTATATCAACTGCTGATATTTTTTACTACCGTGCGCCTTGCCTCAGGAACATCTAATGGACACGCGTGGCTCTTTGTTGCTTCTCCGACAGAAGAACGAGGAGGATGACTTGGTTCTGACTCCAGACGGGACGCGAGAGTTCCTGACCTTTGAGATCCCGCTCAGTGACTCGGGCTCAGCGGGTTTGGGCGTCAGCGTCAAAGGGAACCGGTCCAAGGAGAACCATGCCGACCTGGGCATCTTTGTCAAATCCATCATCAACGGAGGAGCAGCCTGCAAGGTGCCATTCTCATCCGTCTCATCCATTTAGAATCATTGTGTTCTGCATTTTGGCAGTTTAAACAGATGTCATTATAATAAGGCTGAGATACTGTAGGAAGGCATCACTGCAGCGTCATCCTGTGCTTTACACACAGTCAGAGAAGGGAAGTGTTTTGTGTTTATCAGTGGCTATGAAGAAAAGCTTAGTTATGCATCCATACACACACACACACACACACACACACACGCGCTGTGTTTTGGTGCCACAGTCTATTTGACACGTCTTTAATCTCGCTTCCTTTTCATACAAACACAGCCAACAGCCTTTTAATGGTCTTAAAAGCACATCTCTCTCTCAGGCCACACATGGGGAGCGCTCTGCTGCTGAGACTGTTGGTCTGACCAGATAAAGGTCACCATGCTCTTAATGCCTCACAGCAAATGCAAGTAAACGTGTGCTCATGTTGGCTCGAGGCAGTGGATAAAATAATGCAGTCTACTCGTTTCTGTCCTTGAAATCAAACTTTTCAGCGTTCACACTTTGTAAAATGCTTAGCTCTGGGACAGTTTCTTTTGCTGTGCTAGCAGCAGTAAAGTGATGCGTGTCGTTCATGGGGTGTCTCTCGTCCGACCAGGACGGGCGTCTCAGAGTGAACGACCAGCTGATCGCCGTCAACGGGGAGTCGCTGTTGGGAAAAACCAACCAAGACGCAATGGAGACACTGCGCAAGTCCATGTCGACGGAGGGCAACAAGCGCGGCATGATCCAGCTCATCGTGGCCCGGCGGGTGGCCAAGCGAGGCGAGGTGAGGCCCGGGGCATGCTGGGACTTATCAGTGCCCCTTCCCTCTGAGCTGAGCTGCAGGCTCGACGCTGTGCAAAACGTTACTTACAGAGTTGAAAAGTTAGTGTTCGTCTAAAGCCGGTACCAGCAATAAGCAAAAGCCAGCATCTCTGTGACCTCATTAAGAAGCAAGGGACACTGAACTCATCCGACTGTGGGCGCGGCGTCATCAGCCTCCACTTCAGTCGATCCTATCTGTGATGAATCTGCTGCACAGCCCAAAGCCAACCACTGGGAAATACCCTGTGAGCGGCAATGAATGGTTTCATGAAATAAAAGGAAGTAGTTCAGCACCCCCTCCCACGCACGCTCGCTCTCCTGAGGCCCCTGGAAGAGGAAAAAACCACAGCTGTGAACTGAGCTGCACAACTTTTCCCTTCCCCTCAATGTCATGTTTCTACATTCTCTCTACACCTCTGCTTGTCGCTTGAAAGCGAGGCTGCGCGTCGGCCCAGTGTCTGCGGCGCCGTGCGCGGCCGTGCGCGGCGCCGCCTCCGGCGCAGCCTGGCTTCGCTGCTCTGTTTTTCCAACCTGCTGTGTCAAAGTTTTGATTTCCCCTCGGCCCGTCTGGTAATTGAAAGCAGAGCTAAGCCTGGAGGTGTGTTTGTGTGCGTGTATCTGTGTCTACATGTACACACCGTTGTGCGCGCACCTTTTTATGCATGCACGCGTTCATTCCTGCGTGCGAGCAGGCGCGTGCGCGCGACGTTAAGGCAGTGAGACTTCACGGGCAGCGCGTGGATGAAAAACACTCCAGCTCTGGGAGTCTCATCAATCTCTGCTTCACATGCAGAGCTTGAGGCATGGCCCGAGGCTGTCCAAGTGTCTGGCTATTTATAAGAAATAGTGTCCAGGGCACCGCGAGGGGAGGAAAACAACAATTTAATACACTCCCACTCCAGCAGTGCACACATGCACTTACGTAACCCTGTAAACACCGCTATCGCCATTAATATGAGAGGGCTGATGATCCAGGTAGGTGATATCCAGCTGTGCCGCCCCTGAGGAGCCAGCTGTCCATCACATGTTGGTTAAATCAAACCGGCCTAATTAGCATAGGATGAGCGCCGCGCTGCGCTCTGACATTTACTGACATATGGGATCAAATCATCCTGTATTTCCTTCCCTCCTCGCGCCTTCATCCCTTGACGGCCAATTTCAAATCAATCTTGAATGTTTGCTGTTGCATAAATGAGCAGCCCCCCCCCCCCTCCGCTCCTTCCTCCATCCCCATAGAAACCGTGAACCCGGAGCAGCTGACTTCCTCATCACCGTTGGCACCCGTCGGGATCGAGACCTTCTCAGAGCTCAATTATCAGCCTGAATATGCACGAGCTGCAGCGACCGCGGCGCCGCCTCGCGTAGCCGAGCCCCCTGGCTGTTACCGCGGCGCTCGCCCGCCCCGGGCCGGCCCATTCATTAACTATCTCATTTAAAGTCCAGAGCCGCTACATGCCGACAGTCGCAGCAGCATATGGTGACCTTAGAAATGAGTTTGTGCAAGATTTGTTGTCTACACATTTGTATTCAGCGCCGGTCGCTGTGATTTCATTAGTTGAGTAAATTCCGGGTGGTGCAGGGTTTCTTTCATTTGAGGAGGAGCCAGGATGTGACCTCCTGCTTCGCTGCTCACGTGCTTTTTGCTGATCTGGACTCGGACCGCTTCCCGTCTGGAGCCTCTGCCCCTGGTTTCCCTCAGCCCCGTCCGTGGCAGCGCTTATTGCAGCACCTCAGCCATTTAGTAAACTCGAAGGCTCGTTGGCCAAAGACCTTCTTCCCAAATGGAATCCCGGCCCGGCTAGTTCCAGTGGCCGGGTGCGATTTGGCTCCGGTATCGACTGCAGTGTGATAGTGTTATCGCTCGTTATGCGACGCAGGCTATGATGGTGGTCTTTACGGAAAGAGCGATGGTCGGCGTCAGCGCTTAACGCAGAACCGTAGTGGATCAATACGGTCAACGATCCGGTGGACAAACAGCCGGTCCAACTCCCCCCCCCCCCCCCACACACACACACACACCTTCCCAGGCTGTAAACATGTGTTTATGGGCGACAGGGCCAACAAATGGTCTATTTGTCCAGCAAACAAAAAAGTGTCATCGAGGGTCCTGAGGGGATGTGAAGATGCTGCTGCGCGAACGGGCTCCAGCGGGAGCGGAGCGTCTGCAGGTTTACGGCCTCGCAGTCGATGGGAAATCCATGTTCATTTAACTTGGTAATTACACAGCTAGCATTAGTATGGAGCGCTGTCCTCGCTCTGTCCCGACCCGTTTAGCAGTGTTGTGTCCCGGTTCCCTCCGAGCCCGTTCTGACTTGTTGTCGGTCATGTTTAGGCAAAGACAACGATTAGTTTTCCCTTCAGGGCGACGGCGCTCACCAATCACTTCTGCTTTAGTGTTTCCCGATCGAACCGCTTAAACCCAACTGAAGTCGATGTTTGTAATTGTGCTGATGCCTCCAGGAGACGCCCGGCAGCCCCCCGGGACCCCCGCAGACCCTGAGCAGCCCGCTGGACGACCACGAGCGCCGCATCTCCCACTCGCTGTACGGCCTGGAGGGCCTGGACGACAACCTGATGCCGCGGCAGGGCCTGATGCCGCGCACCATCGGTAGGAGGGGGGGGGGGGCGACCACTGCTCAGCGTTAGCATGTGCCTCAACCGCGAGTGCGTGACGTTGTTGCTGTTCTGTCAGGAAACTTCAACTACTTTTTCACACTTCTCACTTCTCTTTTCTTTTTATTAGCTGCTTCTGACGCTGCCTCCGTAATCAGTGCCACATAATGTGAGAGTGTGACTTTTTGTCCTCCATGCAAATTGGCTGATGGTGATACTGTTGTTAGTGTGAGCTGAGAACGGTGAGAGCGATGATTGACTGAAGTGCTAATAGGTGAAGTTCATGCTTAACAAACAGCGTAACGAGCAACGCGAACAGCGAGCGATCGTGTTAAATAAGACGAGCTGCAGCTCTGCTTCTTCACAGCGATTTAGAACCTGGACAGCGCATAAAACGACTGGAAAGGCCGTGTCGTTAGCGCCTCAGAGGAGAGGACGGACAGGAGCCCAGAGCTGCAGAAGAAAAGTGAATTTAAAGCTGAGCTGAACCTTGAAAGTGTCATGAACTGCAGATTTGAAGCAGGAAAGTGCACACACTCCTTCAAAGAGAAGGTAAAGCGAGAAAAAGGCAGCGAACATCAAAGAGCTGGAGGTTGGATACGCGCAGAACAGCTTAGAGGCTTTATCTCAGTAACAACACCTCCAACCTGCTCAGCCTGGACCCGGGTCCGGAGACGCTGGGCTGCAGCTCCAGCTGAATGCTGCTCGTGTACAAGTAACTGCACCTGTAAATGAAATACTCGGGCGTTTTAATTTAGAGTTTATTGGAGAAGCGGCTCAGCGCGCGGCTGGCGTCAGGGTTTCAGCCTTTGCTCAGCCACCGACGGGAAGGATGATACGACCGCTGCCTTAAATAAACCCACCTGGTGGTTGTCATGGCGACGGCTCTCTCTGTCACTCATCAGTGACACCGCCTGCTGAGTTTCCACAGACAAGTGGCCGCATTAGCCTGTTTCTCGTCATCTCTTCTGACCCAGAGACACAGAACCGAACTCCTGTGTGGATTCTGCCTGCTGCTCGTTCGACCCGTGACATTTCCAAGAGACACTTTATCCAGAACGTCCTGCGGTTTTGTGTCAGAGTGAGATTGGACAGGTAGTGAAGGGATTAAAGCCTCACGCGACCCGTTTCATCTGCCTCTGGGGGCTCAGCGCAGGATAGAGGTCAGCCGGCTCAGGGTGGAGGCTGAATGTGTTTATCAGCTGCAGATTTGCTCCTCTCTGCAGGTTTGCTGATATGAAGGCCTGGTGGAGCCGTCCATGCGTCTGCTGTCGGTGCAGGGAGTCTGTGGACTTTGCCCTCCGTTGCTCTTAGGAGGCGAGAGCTGCAGCTTCCAGATGTGAATCCTGTGTGCGAACGCCGGGGGGTGGGGGGTGGGGGGGGCTCCCAGTCAGTGTGTTCTCTGGTCGTCAGGGTGCCTCAGAGCATAAATGATGCATTCGGCTTTCTTAGAAGACAACATCATTCCCATTCAGAACATACGAGCCCGCGTTCTGGCCCCTGCACTCTCTCAGATCACTCGCTGGCTTTTTCCAATCTGAAGATGCTGGGATAAGAGAACGGCCTAATTATTCCTTCAGGCCAGCAGCTTTCAAGGCCCAGCATCCCTGGCAATAACCTCCTTACTAATTATGCAAATAGACCAAGACATCACAAAATGAGAAGAGGGGGAAATGGCTCCTCTGCTCGTCTTTTGCCCTGTGTTATTCTCATGTCTTGCTGTCTGCGTTTCCATCTCGAGGATCTTTGTGTCCCACGACTTGGCCTCAGGCGCTTTCTGTGCTCCCCCTTTGCCCCCAAGTGTTCGGCAGTTTGCACAAAGACGCTAATAATAGCCTTTCCCTGAGAGTCGCAAATGAAATGCCACCTATTGTTCCGTCGCCGCTCAGTCTCAAATTATTACGGCCACTGGGAAAGATAATGTGTTTATTGGTTTGATTCTCAGGTGATGCTCCGTCCACATGGCAGTGCTATTGTTGCAGGTGGAAGTCTGCCCTCGGGCACTGGCACTAAAACAAAGAGGCTTTTCTCCCCCTCCTTCACCAAGCTAGCGACTTGACACATCCATTGGGTTTCTACTCAGTAGCTGCCAGTTGATTGTGCTGCCGTGATTCAAACTGTGACATTGATGGGATTCTCGGTGTTGCGCATTGGGCTGCTTAGGGAAATGGTATTAAGTGGTTGTGTGCACGTGTGTGTGTGTGTGGTCTGAGAGCGAGCAGCGGTCGTGCTGAGCTGGAGGACTCACCCCGACTCCCGGATTCACAGCCAATAATAAACACACGCAGCAGGAGGCCTGAGAGAACAAACACACACTGTGCTTAATGCAGCCGGGGTCGAGCCGTGCACGCGGAGGTGCACGGAGCCGTGACTGTGTCAGGTTGACTCCAGGACCTCGGCCTCTGAGATGCAGCAATAATACGATGCTGGTGTTTGATGCAAAGCAGGATCCAGGACCAGCGTTGAATTAAGTCCTGCACGGACAAGTTTAATGTGGTACCACGTTGCTGTTGGAAGCACCCCCCCCCTTCAGGACGCCTCCCTCCTGAACCGCCGCGCTCCTCCTCAACCTGGCTGCGACCTGCAGGGCTTCGCTTTCTAAAGACAAACAAACTTCACACGTCGGCGCTGCTCTGTTTTTAACGCCGTGCTCCCAATTTCAGAAATAGAGATTAAACAGGAGTCATGCTCTGCATATCAATGGGGGGTTTTAAGCCCAGCTTTTCACAGGCGAAGAAAGGGAGCGCTTTATTTAATTCTTTTTTCGCCCCGGCACAGGCAAGTTTTTATCTTTATTTGTGAGGGCACAGCTTGAATTAATCATAGTGTTTTGACACAGGAACACTATTGTGCGTGCTGCCAAACTCTACTTTGGTATAAGCTGATTATCCAGGAGCAGTTTCATTCTGCTTTTAGACTTCAAATATGCTGTGTGGTTTGAAGTTGCCCCGTGTTTTTTTCCCTCGGCCCAATAAACAGTCGCTGCAGTCTCACGCTTGATACTGTTGTTGCTGCTTGTCACAAATAAATCCATTGCTGAGGCTGTTTTTCAGAGAACCGAGTAACTAACGGCCCTTTTTCAGATTTTACAAGCGTTTTTGATGTCAGTCTTTTCCCAATAATCTCTTGGTTTAATGGAGGAAATATCCTCAGGCCACATGTGTGCTGTTTATTTCTTGGGCTGTTTAAATGGGAGGTTGCCAGGTTTGCTGCTCACACTCAGAGCTTTGCGCCGGACGTGTGGACGTGACGCTCCTGACCCGAACCCGTCTCCTGCAGGAAACTACCAGCTGTCGCCCACCGTCAACATGCCGCAGGACGACACGGTGATCATCGAGGACGACCGGCCGCCGCTGCTGCCGCCGCACCTCTCCGACCAGTCGTCCTCCAGCTCCCACGACGACGTGGGCTTCGCCGCCGACGTGCCGCCGGCGTGGGCCCAGGAGCTGCCCGGCCACAACGACAGGTGGGACCGCTGCTATTTAAAGGCCTCCGTGGAAGCCTTTAATTGTGGACGGGCGCGTGTGTTTATTTATGTTCACCTATAAAAGCGTAACATTAGCAGCGTTTCCTCCGCGTCGGAGGCTGTGGTGTGTTTTTATTGCGCTGCGACTGAACACGGCCTCAGTCGGAAGTCTCTGCTCACTTTCACTCAGTTTTCAACCTTTGATTTTCCTGATTTTTCTTCTGATCATGAACTTTCTCCCCCCTCATCTCCCCCCTCTCCCCGCGTCCCTCCTCCAGCTCCTTGAGTCCAGACGACAACCCGGACATCACGTTCCAGCGCGAGGGCTTCGGGCGTCAGAGCATGTCGGAGAAACGCACCAAGCAGTTTGCAGACGCCGCTCAGCTGGAGATCATCAAGACGCGCAAGTCGAAGAGCATGGATCTAGGTATGAAGAGGCTGCAGCCTCCTCCTCCTCCTCCTCCTCTGAGCCGCTCCACTGCCCTCCTTCACTCCATTCACCTTAATTCAATATCTAGCAAATATATATTTTCCCGTCCGACTCATGATGCTGGTAACGAACAGTCGTTTCCAGGTTAATCACAGACCTGATGGATGTATCGACTGACTCGGCTGCTCGTCATCAGTCACAAACACAGGGATATTTTCCATTTCTGCATCTGACTCCTCAGCGTGGACGCTGCGCTTCCACTCCAGCTATAGGACGTTACTCTAATGCGTCGTAATCAATCATTTAGGCTATTTTGTCCTTCCACAGCCTGAAGATTTGTCATTCGCTGACATCAGTGCTGTGTTTTCCTCCACATGTCGACTCTAGTTTGCTTCTCCTGCAACATTAAATATGATCAGAGTAAAATGCTGTGGTCCATGAACGCGTTGCTCCAGCGCCGAGCCGAGCGTTTAAGCGTTCAGTCCACGGCGCTTCATGTAGGTCTCATGTAACCTTGAGCTCCCGCTGCAGCCCCCACCCTCCATTCCCACCACCTCCTTCTGGTTTAATGTATTCCACCTCCTCGCCTCCTTGTGTGAAAACAGACTCTGCATCTCCTGCCAAAGTCAAGAACTTCACTTTGTTGATTCACCTTGAAATGGCTTCGAACAGTCGCTGATTGCTTTGGCTGCAACATTCTCTCCGCTCGCACTCGCTCTATAATCATATCTAATCTTCCTGACAAGATTGCCGCTCGGTGCCTTGTTGATATCACAACAAGTCTGATTGCTATCCTCGAGCCTCTCTTCACCCCCAGCACCACACCTCCTCTGCTTGCATGGTGTCCGATCCTCAATGAGATGAAGCCTTGTGTGATGTTTGCAGCTCGACCTGGATGCTGCATGCGGGATGTGATGAGCACTAACTGACCCCCAAATGTCTGTACCCCTCCTCTCTTTCCTCCCCCTTCCTTTAACAGTAGCCGACGAGATTAACCTCACCCCTCGTCTCGAGACCGCCACAGGTAAGGACTGGTTCACTGAAACGTAGCCTCACGCTTTGAGCTGCATTTCTAGGGCCTGGACCGAGGGTCACGGTGCTTAGACAGAGCCAGGCTTCGCAGGCTTGTGCTCGTAGACATTATATGTAGTCATTCGATCACTGGGCTCTTGGAGCTGATTGGCTGTGTTTTCCAGTTACTTTGCTGCTGTTTGCTGCCTCCAGTTGTGATGATCGGCCTCATGAGAGGGTTTTGTTGGCGTCGTTTCTGTGACTGTGAGGCTCTGATGCAGGTGTTTGACCTGTTTAACGCGTTGATGGGACAGTTGCTAGTTTGAGTCCTGAACACGAATGTGGCGTAAAAGCAGCGTCGCCGCTGGTTTTCTGCCTTCGGCCTCACGTGACTGTGGCACACGTGCGTCTGGAGCAGCGAGGGCTCTGTCCTTGGTGAGGGCAGCGAGCCGACCGCCAGTCATCCGTCATCGTCAAAGTCCAGTGTGTAGAAGGTCCGACTCCGAAAGCAGCGGAAAACAGGTTCACAGAAGAGAAGCGAGAACAGAGTTAGTCCACAAAGCATCAGGACCTGAGGCTCCGGTGGGGCCTCAGGAGCCTTCCATCTGTAAAGCCATCCGTCACCTGTAGGAGAGAAGTCATCAAGACCTAAATGTAAGCGCTGGAAATGTCTTCTGACGTATGATTAAATCTATTAAACAAAGATCCACAGTCACTTAAAATGACGGTCGCTGTTGGTTTAACGTGAAGCCGAGTCAAAGCTGGTTGTTGCATGTGATTTGAGAACGTGTTTCAGGTTCTAATAACAGCGGCCCGTTGAGCAGAGGGAAGGTTCTACTGGGCCCGTTCCCTGGTGTTCAGGCCTAATAGATTTCCCCCTGTTTTTCTAGTGAGCGTTGTTTTGACTGAGGAGGCGCCCGGTGTCGCGTTTCGAGCCGTGCACTCCTCACTGAGCATAAATGAGCCACGGCCCATTGAGCCCATGGTCCTGGTGAAACTGAAGCCCGGCAGACGTCTGGTACTGACACGGCGCTGCCAAATGTTGGACACGGACGCTCCGCTGTGACCTCCTCCTCCACCGTTCACACGCCTCGTAAATCAGCCAGATTCACGTTCTGCACCGTTTAAATTCATTTTGGGACTCGATGGTCCTGGGTTTGACTGAAAGAGCAGCTTCTACTGAGCTTCTACTTTGTATCTGTCTGAAGGCATCAGCTCATCATGGGCCACTTTATTAGGTACAGCCTGAGTCCTTCCAGCTGCTGCTTCCAGCTGTGTTCATCGCTGAGCTGAAGTCCCAGTGCAGTGGATTACGTGGGACCGGTTCTGTTTGGGTCGGCCGCCTGTGGACGCAGACTTGACCGAGCACAACACAATCTCCAAAGAAAGCTCGTCGGCAGGTTGTTTGAAAGTCGAGTCTTTTGAAACCATCAGAAGTAGTTTTTGATGTTTGGAGCCAAACGCCATGTGTCAGATCCGTAAAGGAGGCTTTTCTCTGCGTCGGCGCTGGAGTGTGACTGCAGTGAATGGCAGTGGGCGAAGCCTTTAAATGGAGTGGGTGTGGGCCCGGCAGACGCTAAGAGGACGGGACAGGCTGATGAGAATGAATGGGAGGCCGCCGGCCCGCTGGCTTGTTCTCGCTGCGTGTTTTCACTTTTCAATTTCACTTTATTTATTTTATTTGTCTCTTCTTTTTCTCAGTCTCAACGTAAATGAGACATTTTGCAAGAAAAGCCTTTTTCCAGACTCAGTGCTTCAGATTATTCTGCCGTTTTGGCAGGTCATGTGAATAAATTTGAATGTATTTGCACTGATTGATGTTTACGAGCAGCTCCCTTTGTTTCACTGGAGCCAAGTATGTTATAGTCCTGCCAATAATAATTATTAACGCACAATATTGCTTGAACGGGAGCGTGACAGTTTCCTGGGCACTAGTTACGATCTCGAGTCGCTCTCTGGATACTTTAAATGTCTCCCTCTTTCCTCCTCGCGCTGATGGAATCACGCGTTCATGTGTCACCTCCAGCGCGACGCCACCCAGAAGATCAGCACTTTCCATCTTCTCCACCTTATCGCCGTCCTCTTATTTAGTCGTACTCACGTTGAGCCTGAAAGCTGTCGTATGGCGCCGCGCCCTCCATGAATAGTCCTGCTTTAATTAAACTGTCATGTTTCTCCTACTTTGCTGATGGTTATTTTCCGTCGCGCTACATCCGGTAATGAAATTTATACAGCAGTCAATCAGGGGGAATTCACGTGTACATGTGCATTGGCCTCGCGCTCGGTGACACACAACCCAGGTTTGAGTGTTGGTGAGTGTCAGAGGGGCTTGTTATCCTCTGGGCTGTTTTCACTCAGCCTGAATGTTTTTGCTCTTAAGCCACTGGAGGCCTGGGAGTTTTTATTGTCTGTGAATGGGAACCTGCGGTGCTGCTGATTGCCAGCATCGTGTGTTGAGCCAATCAGATGCTCGAGGACCAGAGCTGCACAGAAACGCAGCAGCTCAGAGGCCGGTGACGCCTGGAGGAAGAGTCCATCGCCTAAAAATGTTGAAATGACTCAGTGCTGCAGCGACTGAAATGAAAGTGGACACCCTGGGAAGACTCTGAGGTCATACTTGGCTCCAGTCGTGGGTCATTGGAAGTTGGCAGGAGGCCTAGCTGTGAAATGTGTGTCGCGCTGCTTAGTCAGTTGTTTTGTGCTGAAAAGCTCGGTCCTCTCGATGCTCGTTATCTCTCAGGATTCTGTGTTGAAGGTAACATGAAGGACGTGCGTCCAGGTTGTATATTTATAGGATTATTTGCTTAAAAGTTTGAGCGCGTCCAGAACTTGAGGAGGAAACGGTGGTCAGATGAGAGGCAGCGTAGCCGTAGTTACAGCCTCTGTCTCCTCCCATCAGGTTCCTCCACAAAGGAAGTGGGACCGTCCCTCGGTCTGAAGAAGTCCAGCTCCCTGGAGAGCCTCCAGACGGCGGTCGCCGAGGTGACGCTGAACGGGGACCTCCCCTTCCACAGACCCCGTCCCCGCATCATCCGGGGCCGGGGCTGCAACGAGAGCTTCAGAGCAGCCATCGACAAGTCGTACGACCGTCCGGCCGCCACGGAGGAGGACGACGAGGGCATGGAGACGCGTGAGTGCACCTGACTGCTGTTTAACGGTACCAGGACCCCCGTCCACCCGCTGAGGGTCCCGTCCCTGAACTCCCACCGTTGCACGTCTGACCTTTGAATGCCAATAATAAGCTAAAAGCTCACTAACGCGGCAGATCTGCAGAGGATCATCATTCAGGCTGATGATGCGGCGTCTGTGACATGGTTCTGACTAATGCTCGGTGCCTGGTGGCTGATGTTATCTCCGCTTGTGGCATCGGCATATGGCCTCAGGCTCGAATGCATCACGCTGTCGATACGGGGACAGATCAGACCACGCACATTAGTCACAGTCATTTGAAAAGTTGTTGCTGGGGACAAACAAACTATCATTTATGAAGCATTCGTGCCGATGTGACTAAACCCTTGTTCCTGCTGCAGTGGAGGAGGACACGGAGGAGAGCTCCCGGTCGGGCAGAGACTCCGTGTCCACGATGGCCGACCAGACGCCGCTGTCCGGCAGCGAGAAGCCCCTGGTCAACGGCACCAACCGCAGCAAAGAGGAGAAGAAGAAGGACAAAGACAAGGGAGGGAAGAAGAAGCAGCAGCAGCAGGACGGAGCCAAGGACAAAGACAAGGGCAAAGCCAAGAAGGGGATGCTGAAGGGGCTCGGAGACATGTTCAGGTAAAACCTTCAGCTCACGTGTTCCTGTGGTGAAAGTGAATGAGCTAAATATCGGACCCGTCTGTTAAATGAGCGACTGGACTTGGTCTCTGTCCCGATCGCCTGATCCGCCCCCTCTCCTCCAGGCCCGTAATATATCCATACGTCACATTAACTAAAGTAATGGTGACAGGAGGAGAAAACAGAGAAATGAGCTGCGCGTTGCTGGAGGCTGAGCTCAACTGTGACCTGTCAAAACGCACGTGGCTCAAACTTTATTTAAACCGTCTCGTTCCAGTAGAAAGGTCTGTTTGTGCTGGTGGAAACTCAATAAGCTCAGTTCAGGCTCCACTTATGTTTCTAGATCAGGTTTTGGCCAAACTGTTCCTGGAAATGCTTCGTTTTTGGAGCCGGTTGCATCAGATCATAAAAAACACATTTAGTTGATGCTTCGGTGTTTACAAGTTTCTGTTTTCTGCATCATTTTCACAAGTCTTCACCCTTCGCTGTCACAAACACAGGACAAGTTTGCTGATGATGCTCCTCCATTCAGTTCTCAGAATGCTCATCACATAAGCAGATGTTTCATCTGTGATTGTCATTCACCTACATCACAAGCAGCATCTAGACTGGATTTACGATCAGCTTCACATTAAATCTGCTTTCCTTGAAAACACTAATTCAACCCAGGTGAATCCCAGGTTCCGATGACAGTGAGTCTAATCGATGGGATGCACATGGACGAACACACTGGACTAATTAGCACAGACCTCACACACACACACACACACACAGATGCCTAAAGGCGCTTATTGTGGAATCACGGAGCGGCACAAACTCCACATAACTGTCAGTGTGGTCGACTCCCGCCCACGCGGACGTGGTGCAGATCTCAGTGCCAGGTCCGTTCTCCTCCCACATCGTAACGACTGGTGTCACAGTCGTAACATCAGTGTCCTCATGCCCCGATCGGCTCAATATTGGCCCCATCAGTTGTGCTCCATTAAAGCCGGCCCGAGCGCCTGTTTGATCCGGGCCCACTGTTTACTGGCAGAGACAGCTGCGTGCTGCAGAACCCTGACACCAGATCTGCTCGGCCCATCTGTGTGTGTGGAGTCTGGATCGCGTAATCAACTTAAAGGGGTAATCCGCAGAAATGCCACGTCTGCGTTGACGCCGCACTCCTGGGATTTATGTCTGCACGTTCCTCTGCTGAGACGCGTCTGGCTCAGGAAATGATACAGACAATATTTCAGATTTGTTAACGATGAGGCGGGAGCTGGTGTGTTCAGCTGCCTGACGGACAGCACAGACACTTCACTGAGGCGCTGGTGAGTTGTTTGGATGTTGGAGGCAGATTCCTTTGGATAAATACCAAAGGTTTAACCAGCAGCAGCAGCAGCAGCAGGCCCAGATATGCTCCTGCAGTCTGGAAACACGGAGCTGCACGCGTGGATATTATATTATGGGATGTTCAGGGCTGCTGCCGTTTGGGCCAAGGAAACAGTTTGTATTTTTTTAAAAATTTCCACAAATGCTTCTGATTAACGGAGCCCAGATGTCAAATACCTTGAGATTTATTCAAAAGCAAAAATATAAAATTTCCCCGTTCACAGTTCATCTATGTAACTGCCACTTACTTCACCTACAGGAAGATTATTTTTCTGGATGTGGCGTTTTCGTCACTATTAGCGGAGAACGCCTGGCGTGATTGACAGGTGATGTGTGGAGCGACAGCTTAGCAGACACCTCGGCAGCGGGCGCTTCGCAGTGAATATGTGCAAAATAAGGCATCGTAATTTACATGTTTCCCTCGTGTCAGTGTCAACATGTCAGGATGAAACGAACGCGGATGCGTGCGTTGGCGCCGGGAACAACGGCGCTGCGGCGATGGAGCGGCTCCGGGCGTGGACGCGCCCGGTGGCGTCGGTACGAGTCCGGCAGCGTGTTGTGATCAACAGAGACCCTCTCGTGTCCCCGGCCTCACACTCGCTCCCAATCAAAGCCTCATCACCAGCGGCGCCGCCTGCCAGCGCCCAGTCTCTGTCTGATCATCACTTGGACTCGGAACCAGCGCCCGGGCTGTCAGCTTGGCATCGGCCGCGGCGCTCGCTGCCCAGAAAGTGGAGCCGCACACGTTTTGCAGTGGTTTTACTGCGCGTCTGTGTCTGTGATGAAGCGAGAACACGGCTGAACCTGGAGCCCGTGCTGACGCAGGACGGCCGCCGACCGCGCGCCGTCTGCCGCTCGCTTCCATGGAGCTCACGCGGTTTTTAATTGGCTTTTTTGGACGGAGAAGCTGCATCTCGTCGTGTTACTCGCTCCCTCGCTCGACCTCGGAGATCCTCCAGTTTCCAAATCAAGTTCATGCATCGCTCCTGCGTTTAATAAAACGTAAGCAGCAAATAAATGAATCACACCCTGCACTGGTTCCTGTGAAGTGTCTGCAGGTGGAACCAGCTTCCTGTCTCTGGTGCTGCTGTAATAATGCGCTGCAGAACCCGTTTCCTCCGTGGGTCGGGCCGGTTCCTCCACAGAACCTGACTGGACTCTCCTGCCGCCGTTCGGCTCTCGTCCTTGGATTTGAAGCTCTGTCCTCGGCGCTCGGCCGCCGGTAACAGCTTCAGCTGCTGCTTCGTTGACAATTAGGAGTTTTTCAGGCCTCAGAAGCTGCTGATGCTCCTTATCGATGGCGTGTGTCTGACGGGACGAGTCGGGTCCAACCGAGCCTGGACGCGAGATTAATAAAGGCGCCGGCGCCGTGGTTAATACGCTGTCGCCTCTTCAAAGTTTTCTCATTCTGTCATAAATCTCGGGCGTCGGTGTTGGTGTTTGCGGAGCCGGGCTGTTTTTTAAGGGGCCGTTAATGAAAGTTAGTGGCGTGAAGAGAGAAAGTGTGGAGCGTCTGTCGCGGTGATCGATGGCCTCTGCTCTCAGCATTAATGGTGAGCCGTCACTCTCTCAGACAGCCGCAGTTAAATTAATCAGGTAATGGAGCCTCCTCCTTCCTGCTGCCGCCTCTTCTTCTTTGTCTGTTGCACTCGGCAGCACAGGGTTCCGTCCAGGGACGATTTCCTGCTGCGTGACCTCCGAGCAGCCGGTTTGAAGCTGCCGGTTCGAGGCCGCATGGTTCAACGCTGCCGGTTCAATGCCGCCGGTCGAGGCTGCCGGTTCAACGCCGCCGGTTCAACGCCGCCGGTTTGAAGCTGCCGGTTCAACGCCGCCGGTTTGAAGCTGCCGGTTCAACGCCGCCGGTTCGAGGCTGCCGGTTCAACGCCGCCGGTTCAACGCCGCCGGTTCAACGCCGCCGGTCCTGCTGCTCGCTCTGCTTTGTGTTTCCGCTCATGCTCCGGCTGCTCGTGCTCGTGTCCAGAGCCACATGAGAACGACTTTGCTGCCGTTTCCTTGTTCGTTTGTCGTTCATCTCTCCTCTCGGCGTCGGTCTTTCTCTGCACATTTCCATCCTCCTCCTCCTGTGATTTACTTGGTTGCTCCTGGTTTCCCTTCGTTCCCATGCTCATCGCTCACATCCAGGATCTTGTTGTTCCTCTGACTCGTTCTCCAACACTTTTTTAACTGTCTCGGGCGTTCTTTTGATCCGGTGACTTTCGCCGCTGTCTTTTTATCTTATTTTTTCACCTTCCTTTGTCTCTTCCTTCACACACACACTCTGAGTTTGTCTTTGTATTCTTGGCCGTAGTTTAGTTTTCAGTTTTATTGTCTGATTCATTGACTTTCTCTTCAGCGTGTTCATTTTTTCCCCCTTTGTGTTCAATGGCTTCTGTCTCTTTCATTAAAACACAGGCGCACGGACACACACACCTCTTTGGTTTCTCTCTGCGTTCTCTCTTTAGAAGTCGTAGATATTCTCTGCGGACCAATTTCCCTATGAATAATCACGGGGCTTCATTGTGGAAGCGAGCGCCGTGCCAAAGTCATTTCTTCAACAGGCTTCAGCTTTATATTGAGTCAATCATGCTGAAATATCTCTGCAGTGGCTCCTATTTTGTTCAGCGCATGAATCTAATTACTGTGATGGGCCGCGTCTACGCCTTCCTCGTTTACCGCTGCCCAACTTTAAGCCAACTGAATGCATTTGAACTAGTGAAGTACTTTTGGAAGGGTTCGTCTGAGGGCTGAATGCTGAATCACAGATCTGAGGCGGCAGCTCGCTTTGAGAGAACCTTTATCCGCTGCTGCGCTGCAGTAATAGACGACGTGACGCGATCACACGTGTTGCTGTGTTTCAGGTTCGGGAAGCATCGAAAGGACGAGCGTCCGGGGGAGAAGATGGACCGCAAAGGCTCCAGCAAGTGGAAGCCGGACGAGACGCAGGTCTCGGA
Source organism: Betta splendens (assembly GCF_900634795.4). Classification (NCBI taxonomy): domain Eukaryota; kingdom Metazoa; phylum Chordata; class Actinopteri; order Anabantiformes; family Osphronemidae; genus Betta; species Betta splendens. The sequence continues at coordinate 15,896,007 of NC_040897.2, forward strand.
GGAGGAGGCGCTGAAGATGAGGCTGGAGCAGGAGAGGTGAGCGCCGCCGAGCCCCGACGTGGTTAGAGGCCGTAAACCCCACTGTTGTTTGCAGGAGTGTTCCAGATGTGTAAAACACCAGTTATAATGATTGACTGTTACCACGCTGGCGTCCAGAACCTCGGAGGCCCAAACACGGCGCTCCTGCGCCCCCTCCTCAGACTAAATGTCAGGCGGCTCGGTGCCAGCGTTGGTGGCGGTTCATAAATGCCAGGGCCATTACAGCCCTGCTGGCTAATTAATTTCCATGCTCTTGGTGTAGGGGCAGGAGTCATTACTGCACACAGTTGCTCGTTATGAAAATGTAGTTTGTAATTCTCTCTTTATGCCTGTGGAGCAGATAGTCCAATAATATGATAATAGCCCCGTCTTTATTTTTAATTGGCTTAAGGTTAACGCAAATGCCACGTCAGATGATCCAGCAGTTAGGCCGTATATTGTAGAAGGTTCACCGCGGTCCCCTCTATGTTAATCCAGCCTCTTATTTCGTGTCCTCAAATGTCAAAGACGCATGAATTTATGCACTTACTGGGTTTGCAGCTAGTTTGGACCAGCTCTGGACTGAAAACGCACCTTCTCTGCAGATTTACAGTTTCATCACGACGCTGGATTAAGTCATAGATTAAAGAGATTAACGTGTCTTTTTTTGTCTTTGGAGGTTGTTTTTTGCCTTTTGAAAGTTTTAATCTTGATGTATTGCAGGATTTTCCAAAGCTGTGTTTGTTTCCTGTGTAATTAAAAGATATTTTGTTGATATGGAAATCCATTATTCAGCAGCATCAAAAGCAGCGCTGAGTGTTTACTGAGCTGCGCAGCTAGAATGGGTTTCAACCTGTGTGCAGCTGCAGGAGGCCGGTGCTAGTTGCTATTTCACACACATCTCCTCCTCCTAAAAGATTTACCCTCGGTCTCGCTCCTGCGTGGGAGCCCAGTTTGTTCTGATGTGGAGCCTGAATTGTGCCGGGCCGCTGGACTCGGGCCGGGCCGGGCCGCTCCCCAGGCGCGTCCTGCTGGTCTTTAACCAGCACCTGATACGCTGCTATCGATGTGGGCCTGTGGTGCTGGACAAGCGTCCCGTTAGCGGCGTCCTGCCCCGCTGCCCCCCGGGTTCAGCCGCGGAGCCACCTATCGATCGGGCCGGGCCGGAGGCTGACTTTAATCCAGCTGTGATTGACTGGGTGGATGGATTTCCTCCCGGTGCTCTCTAATCCCAGGCCAGACGAATAAATCCACACAGACAGTTCACGCGGTGCATCGATTGTGTGGGGGACAGAACTTCTTTCCATCATTTATATTGGTTAACGTAATCTGTACGGAAAGTGTTTCTGAGCTGAAGAGGCAAAAACACACAAAGGTCACGGGCTGTAAATCATGAGTTCTAGTTAGGTGTGTGCATCATAAGCGCTGGAGCGCCGTCGCTTCTCCAGCAGCCGGACTCGCTCCTTCATGGACTTCCTGCCTTTCACTGTGGTCCATCAGTTGTCAGCAATAGTTCTAGGAGGAAGCTTTATTACACAGCGGCTACAATAGCACATAATGGACCATTGTTCTGGCTCAGTGTGGCAGAAAGGTCACTCGTCAAACACAGTTCTTCCACCCTAATGTCCCATTCTGCCGTTCCTGTGCTCCTTTATGTCCTGTCTGTCGTGTTTTATGCTCTGCTCCCGTTTTATCCAGGTTCCTCCCCCTCTCTTCTTCATCATCTGCCCTTCGTGCCGAGTGTATTTTCATCTCCCGTTAAGGTTGCTCGTTGGAAACCAAACAGGGCTTTCCTTGCATAAATATTTTGGGACTGAGAGGGGAGCGATTTGGACAAGTGTGATTTTCCTTCCTGCTCCTTTTCAATCAGCGTAATTGTGCTTGTGGGACGTTTTTAGCCACGTTTGTGTCTAAGTGCTCGTCATGTTGACATACATAAAGAGTGTTTTTAAAGGAACACTCTGCTGAATACACATTCCCCGCTTGCTTTTGGAGGCGGCGCAGAAAAGCTGAATAGATTGAAAAGATTTGATGGTAGTCACCAAGGACTAGTCACAATGGAGACGCACACGAACCCAGCTCCAAGACGAAAACACACATTACTTCTTTCTTCTCACTTATAAATACTTTATTGATCCCACAATCCGTTTATGAAATGATTTGGTGGCTGAAAAGCAAACAGATTCCTGTTTTGGGTTGAGTGTGATCCTAATAATTAGTCAGTCCTCAACAAAGCTAACGTTAATGTTCCAACGTGAGCAGTTAGTATTTTAATATTGATGAACCTACAGACATTTCTTAAACAAGAACACAATAAATGTCTGTTTGGCCGTTTCATGTGAGCGTGGTCCCCGTTGGGCGGTTCAGGCCTCGGTGGCCCTGCTCTGTGTCTCAGCCTTATCTTATCAGCCACTGGGGCTGTGAACACAATCAGCAGCTGCTGCATTCTGTGGTGGAGACACAGCTTCCTCTGGGTTTAAACATAGCGGCTCCAAGTGCCCGCTTCCTTCTGCGCCGTTGGATAATGGCTGAGACCACTAATAGTAAACAGGGTTGAATCCACAGGCTTTTACCTGGCGAGAGCTCGAGACATTCAGCCGAGGAGAGTGGAGCTCTTGTTCTACCAGTTTCCACCCCCTGCTTTTATTGTGGAGCCCTTCACTCCGCGTATTGTTGAGTTACGCTCAGCGTGCAGACGATCTGCAGGAAGCGTCGCCCCCACCTCGCATCACCCCCCACCTCGCATCACCCCCCTCGCGCCCCCCACCTCGCACCGCGGAGCCTGTCCCATTCGCTTTCCCACTGCCATTAAGGAGAGGCCTGGAGAAAAGACAGCACTATGATAATTGGTAGTTGTAAAGCTCTGATAATTGGCAAGGCTGTAATTATGGGGCCGCGCAATAGCCCCCCCTCAACTCCCCCTCCCCCACGCTGTAGAAAATAGTTTTGCCAGTTATTCACAAAATAATGGCCCAAAGACGGGTGGGAGTAGTTTGTGTGTCAGAGGTGAGGCTGAGTGCTAGCTCCACGTTAGCGGCGTCAGCGGCGTCAGCAGCGTCAGCGGCGTCAGCGGCGTCAGCGGCGTCAGCGGCGTCAGCGCTGGCCTCTACAGTAGTTCATGGGTCACACAGCAGACCACACACGTGGAACGCTCCGTAAACAATCACTTCCTGCAAACATAAAACACGGTGAGAACACGCTGAATGTATTTATATGTAAATGCAGTGTAAATATACTGAATGTGAGAAATGGCCCCCCTCCTCCTCTCCTCCAGGATCCAGGCTAAGACCCGCGAGCTGAGGGAGCGTCAGGCCCGCGAGCGCGACTACGCTGAGATCCTGGACATCGTTCCCACGGGGGAGCGCTCGTCTGAGGACGAGCACCCGTACGCCGGCATCAACCTGCTCAACAGCTCTGTGGACAGCGGCCACAGCCGGCCCCACAGCCCGCGGGACGACTACCCGCCCCAGCACCAGCACCAGCACCAGAACCAGCTCCAGCACCAGAACCAGCTCCCAGACTCGCTCTACACCCAAGTCAGCAAGGCTCGCGCCGACCGCCCGCCGTCTGCAGAGAGGTAGGCGCCGCCACGCGACCGGGCCTTTAGTCAGAACCTATGGAGTCACGGCTGAACCGAGCAGCGCCAGGTGACCTTTTTACCTCGGGTTCAAAAGCAGCCAATTATGTTGTTTCGGTTCAGGTGTGTCCAGAGCTGATTCGGGCCGGTCGCCAGCGCTCGTAGCTGGAGGCGGCTCTGCTGCAGCCTGGCTTCACACCTGGAGGAGGAAATAATCACAGCAACAGAAGGCAGGCAGTAAATGTCAGCTCCCGACTGCTAAGCACAATGCGCCGTCCTCCGGGGCTGTGGAATTACTCTGGAGGCAGAGAGTGAATGGAAACCTTTGAATATCCCTCTCTCTTTCTGTCTCTCCTGACCTTTCTACCTCTTCTTTGCTCTCTTGTTGATTTCTCGCCAGCTCTTTCGTTTTGCTGCATTTTACGCCCTCTCCTGCTTTTTGCCGTCTGTCACTCGACTCGGGTCGAGACTTATATCTTTGCATCTACTTTGTGTTTATGTGCTGAGCAGAACGCTCGTCGTCAGCGGTGCACATCTGTGCAGAGTTGCTCCGTGTCTGATCAATGAATGGAGACATTTGTGGCCTGATGGATCTGGGGGTGGGAGCCAATGGAGGGCAGTGCGGCTTGTGAATGAACTAGTTTGTGTTGGTGGTGGTTTCCACGCATCCCCAGATGGACCCACAGCCTGTGTACTCCAGGAGACGTGGATTCATAATTCATGGTGCTGCTGCTGCTGTCACACTCAGACTGTCTTTAATTCCTGATGTTGCTATGGTGAACTATGCTGATGTGCATCACGACATACCTCTCCCCACTCCGCGTTCGTGCTGCCGAGAAGCTTCCAGCTCCTGAAATGTGAGCTTGACGTTTGTTTTGTTCTGCTCATCATTCTTATTAGTTGATTCTCTGCTGAGCTGTTTGTTTATACTTGCAGCTAAAATGATAAATCTGTCTAAATGTGGGAACTAATGGCTGCATTAGTTCACCTCGGGTCCTCGGGTCCCAGACACAGCTTTGAATTGCATTTGGTTGCATTTGTGTAGAAACATTGAGGAGGTTATTGATTGTCTGTCCCACTTTTGTGAATCTCGGCCCCGTTGGTTCACGGAGCACAGAGGTGCTCCTGCGTTTTCTACCAGAGTTCCGTCCCAGCGGCTTCCTGCGCCGACGCAAACCAGGAATTCTGGCTGTTTTCCGGAGGCTTTGATTACAGCTGCATAGGTGCCAGCGACGCAAACTCCTTAAAGGCTTGTGTTTCGTTCCCAGATTTCCAATCAAAAGAAAAACATATACCTCCCAAACGAAGCAGGGGGCGTTTCCTGTTTCCTGTCTGCCCCCCACTGAACAGGAAGTGAATTAGACCTTGCCGTGCCAGCAGAGGAGGGAATCTGCAGGAGTGTCTTATTATGGGATTAGAGCACAAATGGCAGCAGGAATCAAACTCAGAGCTCAGAGAATGTGGAGACTTTATCAAAGCACCATGTCCACAGAAACCAAATGTGATTTAGTTCTACATTGAAACTGACGGCTTGGATTTAGTTTTGTTTTTCTAAGTGCAGAATCAACAGTTTAATATGAGTATGTGTGTTTTCTTTTGGTCGGAGCAGGGATATTACATATCTGCTGCCACCAATGATAATAATGCACTCTGTCATTTCAAGGTCCCCGAAGCCTATTTTCTAAACTTACACAGGAAGTTCATGTCTGATCCTCGGCTCTGTCACGGCCTCAGACGTTCCCACATTTACTTCAATGTCCAAACGGGAAGAGCAGATTCCCGCCGCCTCCCCCGGGGCCATAAAACGTCCATACGCACTCAGCAGCCGAAGGCGCCGAGCAAAACATGCAGCTGCAAAAATATCCAAAGGAATTGATTTTTAATTGACTCGCTCGCCTTCAAACGAGGCTCCGTCAGAAATGTAAATGTTTGAAAACAAAGAGCACCACGGAGGCTGCAGCGCCGGACGCTGGACGCGTCCAGTCCAGTGTCCAGCACCGCGTCCAGCATCCGGCGCCGTGCGCGTCTCTGGCTGTGTGGAACCGGACCCGGCTCGGCCCGTGTGAAGCCGGTTCTGTAGCGGTGGCGTTCGGGATCAGAGCAGCTGATCCGTGAACAGACCGTGGACCGGGAGCGTTTGTTTTCACAGACGCTGGTGGAGCGGTGCTGCTCGCGCTCGGGCGGGTGCGTAGGTGGTTGCTGCCATGCGTTTTCAGGTTGGGAACATTTTCTTTTGTGCGTTTTTGTTTTGGCTTTTAACCAAATTGCGTAACCTTGCTGCTGGGATGCCACCGCTCTTTATTCCTCTCAACCTGCCAAGTGAAATATCCTCCACAGCTTCTTGTTTTCCATCATTACAGCTAAAATAAATCGTTGGGTCCCAGCGTCTGCTAACATTTGTCATGTTTCTCACAAATAGAGGTCCAAACCCGCACACAGCGTTACCTGGAGACCTGTGTTCACTTCAAACATGAGCTGAATTAATCTGTAGTTAATTGTGACGTCCCTCAGCTTCAGCTCTGTCTCCGCTGCCTGACTCTAAGTTCACAGAGTGAAGTGAATTAGACGCCGTTGTTTCCTTTCCGAGTGCAGGCAGCGGTGCATGCTGGGAAGGCTCCCAGGGACTTGGTGAGATTTGATTCCCGGCGTTTCCCGAGGAGGCAGCGCTCTTATTGAATCGGCTCCATTACGTTTCATCTCCGCCGGGGGAATAACGGGCCTCGGAGGGAGCCGCCGCCGCCGTGTTGTACGGCAATCACACCGACAGCAGCAGCACAAACACAGCGGCTGGTGTGAGCGTCCGCCATAGGCTGCTCCAGTCTATACAGCACACGCTGCTGCTGCTGCTGCTGCTCGTGTCAGTCTCCTCGCTCGGTGCAGCTTCTCTGTTGAAATGTAGAACAGGGAGAGTGACAAGTCAAAGGTTTGTGTGTGTGACTGAGCCACAAATAGAGACCGAGGGCAGGTTCTCAGCTGCACCCGGTGAATTCAAAGCTCTAAGATGCTCAAAAGGAGTGTGTGTACACTGAGCAAAGCTCATCACCATTTATCTGCAGCCCCAGAAACCAGCAGGAGCCTTAACGTTGAGCCAAACATTTCTAGGAACGAGCTCTAATAATTAAACTTGATGAAATTATCCTTATCTAAGTCAAAGCAGATGTTTGGGTGTCATCGCGTCCAGAGAAGCAGATCTGTGCAGCGGTGGAGGAGCGCCGTCGACCCCGTTGATCCGTCGTTGTCTGACTGTCTGGACCATAAATCAGCCGCGACTGCTCGGTCACTGGAGCAGGTGATAAACGGCTGCGTTCTGAACAGGAGGAACCCGTGGGCGCCTCTGTTCTGCATCCGATGGAGCCTCATCCCCCATAATCCACTCGCCAACAGACTTCATCCGCGTTGTTTGTCTCGCTCTCGTTCCCATGTTAGTGGAATCTCTCACATCTGAGCTTAAAGCTGCTTCGTCTCCTCCACATGTAGTTCACATTCAGTGGCTGATTCCACCTGCTTTGAACTGCGACCCGGTCGTTTGCACCTTTGTTTGACAGCCTCTGATTCTGAGGCCGAGTGCGTGAACGGCTCCGCTCTGGGCTTTTTCCTGCCAGAATAACCTGAAGTCTGAAGCAGCCGCCGCTGTGACTTTTCCCCAAACCATTAAAGACCTGAGAAGAACCAGCTCTGTCACTTGTGTCTCAGCTGCTGTACGACCTGGCTCATAACGTGCGAACAGACCCGCACACAGTGTGGGCTCAGCGCTGGGCAGAATACGGATGCGTGCTCTCACCTCTGAAGGAAGCTCCGGCCGGCGTCTGGAGGTCAGAGCAGGAGCTGAGGCGCAGTCGCTGTGTGAGCGTCTGAAGGCTCCACGACCGCCGCTCACGAAGCTCTCGTTGCTTTTCCTGTGTCTTTGCTTCACAGGTGTCGCTGCTCGTTTCAGCCGTTCAAACTTGGACGTCGGCCATGTTTGGTGCCGTCGCTGCTCAGCGGACTGAACAAAGGAACTCGCGCGGCTACAGGCGACACCTGGTGCTTTGGGGCCGGCGATCCGTTAAAAATCATCCCAAAGCGCAGACGCCGTCCTTTAATCAACACGTCGCACACAAACGATTATGAATGAGTGTGGAGCGTGAGCGGTTCCGCCAGCCGCCATCTGCTGCTCTGAGGTAGAATCGCTCATACTGACGCCTCCGTCCTCCCGTCGCTGGACGGAGGCCGCGCTTCTCCATCCGCCATCCAATCCCCCGGGTTTAAGGCGGCGATGAAAATCCCAGCAAACCTGCAGGACGTGTCTTTAAATAGAGCAGCTCCATGTTTGACTGTTGGATGTTCCCAAACCTCTGAGGCCATTATCATTGGCCATAAAGGAGCTGTTAGTGCTGAAGGTGAAGCAGGACGCCTGGTGAAACCTACAACCTGCAGCAAAAGCATGAAGGCCACAAAGTCAGTTTTTATTTAACCTCGTCAAGTTGAATAGTCTAAGTTCTGCTTCAAGAAACCTGTTAATTGGAAAAAGACAAGACGCCCAGATAAACATGAATCTGTAAATTGGCTAATTCGTATGTACTCATTGGTCCTTTTGCAGGAGTCTGTGAAGCGTCTTCGCGTTGTTGGTGCAGATTAGTTCTCATGTTTGTACAGCAAACACTGATTAAAACGCCAGACATCAAAGTATTCAAATGAAAATTCTGTCCAAATCCGAGCAGAGTCTGGTTTGATCAAACTTGTTCCCGTTACACGGTTCGAGTCTAATTTTACCCACGAGCGTCTGCTGCCCGTCTCCTACGGATTTAACCGTGCAAATAATGTCTCGCTCCCATATTTTCTGAATATCAGGGTTTTTTTCAGCAGCAGGGCCAGAATGCGAGCGCCCTCCCTCCCTGAAGTGCATTAGTGATGCCTTCATATAATGACGAGGATTAGGCCTCATATTTATTTAATGGCTGCTGAAGCTGGAGACTCCAAACACTTTAATAGCAGATGACCTGCTGTGATCACTCTGAGCATTACCTCCCTCTGAGCCCCAATCACGAGCACAATGACGTGTTTGATCAGGGCTAAATGAGCATTTACAGTAATCCAAGATTATAATGTTGTCAAAATAATGATTGCACTGATGCTCGACAGTCATTATGTTAAATATCCTGTGTTTGCATTCAAGTAGCACATGTAAGTGTACTGTATGTAGTCAGTGCTGCAGTTTGACTTGTTGGAGGAAGAAGCTGTGTGTGTGTGTGTGTGTGTGTGTGTGTGTGTGTGTGTGTGTGTGTGTGTGTGTGTGTGTGTGTGTGTGTGTGTGTGTGTGTGTGTGTGTGTGTGTGTGTGTGCGTACGTGTGTGTGTGTGCGTACGTGTGTGCGTACGTGTGTGCGTATGTGTGTGCGTATGTGTGTGTGTGCGTACGTGTGTGCGTACGTGTGTGCGTACGTGTGTGCGTACGTGTGTGTGTGTGTGTGTGTGTGTGTGTGTGTGCGTACGTGTGTGCGTACGTGTGTGCGTACGTGTGTGCGTACGTGTGTGTGTGTGTGTGTGTGTGTGTGTGTGTGTGTGTGTGTGTGTGTGTGTGTGTGTGTGTGTGTGTGTGTGTGTGCCTGCGTGTACATGTGTGTGCGCGTGCGTGTCCGGGACAATGAGCCGCATCCACCCAGTATTGACCGTGTCTGATGCGATGATGTCATCGCTCCTTTTTGGAGCCAGTCTGTCCGTCTAAAGCCTCAGTGTGAACCTCTGCAAAGGTCACACAGGAAGTAAAGCGATCCATCGAATTAAAACCAGAACCAGCTCCACGTAGTAAAAGAGGGAAACAGGCTTTAAAACCTTGGCAGGACAGTGGTCCCTGCTTTTAATCTGACTCAAAGATTTTATTAGACCAATATCAGAGACACAGTAAACACAATAACAGGAACAGGTTTTAATCCATCACACATATAATAATTCATGTCGGTCCACACGTTAACATTTTCTGACTTTAGATGATTTGCTTAAATCAATTTAGACTTGTTCTTCACTTTAAAGATGTTTTGGATCAAATGTGTCAGGTCTGATCACACTGTTCACCAGTTCGTCAGTAAATATCAACCGTCCACAATTGGATTTACCTTTAAACAGGTTCCTGAAACCAGATTAACTCTGAGCTCCTTCTGAAGACACAAGCTAATGTGGTGGGAAGTAAATAATATCTGCACGTCTCCGAAGCAGGCACAGATTCAAAGCGTCAACCTTTGGTCCCACTTTTAAAAAGTCGCAGCACAAAGGAGTCGGAGCGACGCAGCCATTAATGTCAGCAGCGTCTCTGTGGAGGCCACTTAAGGTGTTTAATATTCATCAGATCGAAGAATTTGCCAACATTCCTGCAGCGTCTGAAAGGCCTTCACTGCTCCGCTGCCTCTGACAGCGCATTAGCCTGACGCTAATGGGCTGCGCTCGCGTGACGTGTCCTGGGATCCTGTGTGTGTGTGTGGGTGTGTGTGTGTGTGTGTGTGTAGGGGCTTTAGAGTTAAGGCACGAGAGCAGCAAGAGTGTCTGAAAGCTCGGTTTGACCCTAAAAGGCTGTTGACCCACATTTGTAGTCATGAATGGTCCTTACATCACTGTGTGTGTGTGTGTGTGTGTGTGTGTGTGTGTGTGTGTGTGTGTGTGTGTGTGTGTGTGTGTGTGTGTGTGTGTGTGTGTGTGTGTGTGTGTGTGTGTGTGTGTGTGTGTGTGTGTGTGTGTGGTGGACATCTGTGCATCAGCGTTTCGTGGCGTCTCAGTTGGAGCCTTTGTCCTGCAGCCACTGAGCTGGTGATGCGTTGGCTCTAACCTGGTTCAGGCTGCGTGTCGCCCTCTGACAGGCTGTGTGTGTGTGTGTGTGTGTGTGTGCTTTGTATTAGCACAGCCTGCTTCCTCTTAGGGCCCCTGAATGGCTCTTGTCAGTCAGCGGTGACCGGTCTCGCCCCGGGGCCCGGCGGCGGCTGATGTGCGGTCGGGGTCGACCTTCAAGCAGCTCAGGGATGCGTTCGCATCAGTCTCCTCGTGGCCTCTGACAGAGAAGTAGCTGTTTTTCATGAACCGATGACCTTATTATGGAAATCCGTCGTGCACGGAGATGCACATGCGTGGCAGCGGCGTGCGATGGGACCCGGCTGTTTGCGGCGTCGGCGCCGGAGTCATTAGAGGATGCAGCGGAGGAGTGGAGGAGTTGCCAGCAGTTACAGCATGTTGCAACATCCTCAGAGATTTTCACGCTGCAGCTCCTCTCCTCAGCTGCTCATCGTGTATTCCAGCACTTACCCAACAGCCTGTGACATCAGGTATTAATGTATTTATGCACTTCAAACGCGGCGTCCTTCTCGCTCCACTTTGAAAGTACCTGGAGCAGCAGGGGGCGAGCGCCAGGACGTGAGTGACGCGTTTGTGCCTCTGCAGCGGCGCCGTGATGAGACCAGAACCTACGGCTCGGTCCACCTCACGGCGCCGCCGGCCCGCGGGCCTCGGTCCACCTCACGGCACCTCTGCTTTGTGTCCGTTAGCCGCGATCGTGCTCCTTCTGCTGCAGCTCATTGCCAGAAATGAGCTCTCGTCTCTTGAATCTGTTTTCCTTCAGAACCGCGTCAGGGCTTCGCTCTTTAAACCGCGGTGACGTTCATTGATGGGCTGAAGTGTGCTGGCGCTCTGGGCCCGGGGCTCATTAGACCAATTGAATGTTCCCCGCTCTCTTTGAAGTCCTGCGGAGCCGCTGTGTCCAGGTTCTGCCTAAACACCGGCGATAACGAAGTGTCGGTCGGAGCTGCAGGACGATCGATGGCTCCTCTGGTGCGTGTGAACGCTGGACCCGGTGATTAGCAGCGTCCTCTGTGGTGCTGCCGCTTCGTGCTCCTCTGGATGGAAACGTCTACAAAGAACCTTTTCCCGTCTTCATTTTCCACCTCTGGGCTTTTCTCCACAGCAGCTTCGGAGCAAAACAGCAAAACAAGGGATCGTCCAGTTTATGAGGCAGAGTCTATGACGAGGCTCTGCCTGTGGGTTCACACGGTTCTGAACTGGATGAAGTGCTGTTTGATGGATGGGCGCTATCAGGCCGTCGGCAGCGCGGACTCATGATAAAGGAATCAAATCTCCTCTGTCAGCATTAAGATGCGTCTGATTTTAGCATCTGAGTGTGAGGATGTGTCACAGATGAGAGGAGAAATATCGAGATGCGCATAAACAAAAGCAGCCCAGTCGTCTTTGCTGTGTTTAAACCTGGAGCTGCACAGCGATCGGGGCGGCTGTGTTCATGTGAGCGGCTGCAGCTCTTTACGCGTGAGTTCAGGAAGCGGAGATCAGGCCCCCGTTGCTCCGAGCCTCAGGTTTCCCACCTACGCAGAGGGACGGGGAGGAGGTGAGGGGGGGAGGAGGAGGAGGTGAGGGGGGGAGGAGGCTGCCAAGGAGGCTGAAGGTGAGGGGAGACGGAGGAAGAGGTGGGGGGAGACCAAGGGGGAGGAGAAGGGAGGAGGTGAGAGCGAGGAGGAGGAGGTGAGGGGAGACAAAGGAGAAGGAAGGGGTGAGGGGAGGCAGAGAAGGAGGAAGTGAGGGGGGACTGCTGTTCCGTCGGTTACTCTTCGTGCTCGGCCTTCGTGCGTCTGCGTTACTTTATTTTGGCGGGATGAGATGAAGCAGGATGTTTTTGCTTCCTCCCGTTTTTGAGGCGCGTGCGTCCCTGTTGTTTGCACTCGCTGCTTTAATAAGTGTAACTGCGTTTGGGATTAAGAGACCTCCTGTTTTATGACTTGGATGTAATTATCCCACCTCCTCCACAGACACGCTCACGCAGACGCGGCCCAAAGTTGTTTTCTTTATTTAATTAAATTCAATGATTTAACTGTGGTGGAGGAAAAAACTCATTAAACTAATTAGGATTTCCACAGGAAGACTCTCGGAGCTCTTTTTAGAGGATTGTGTATCTGCACGTTTGGATCTTTTATTTCAACGCTCTGCATTTCAATGGTGATATCTACCATCGATCAGCCCTTTGTGGCGGCGCTGAAATGACTCCGGCGCCGTGAATGAGGCCAACAGCTGCTGGGCGGAGATTTGCCGGAGCAATAACTTTCAGAACAAAACCTAATCGCTCCTCTCGGCCCTCGTCTGCTTATGCAAATCTGCGATTGTGAGGAAGTCTATTAATTGTTCGCACGACGTCTCGGTCCTGGAGCTGCTGTCGGACGGGACGTGGAGGCGCTCCCGGCTCAGCTCGGTCCAGCCCAGTCCGGCTCAGCTCGGTCCAGCCCAGTCCGGCTCAGCTCGGCCCGGTCCGGTCCAGCATCACCGTCTGCCATGATCTCACCCCGTCCTCACCTCCATTGCTGGTTCTGGTTGGACCCGTGTGGCTCGGCCCGGCCCACGTTACTTGCTCTGAGCAGAACCGTGTGTGATCCTGGTTCTGAGTGCAGGCCTGTTGCAGCCTTTCACATCTCATTAGCCTCAGCGTTCTCTGCTGATAACGTCTTAATCTGACATGTGGCGCGTTTCAACCGTCAGAACGAAGAGCAGTCGTGGCTGCTCGTTTCCTCCTTGAATCCGTCAGCAGCTCCGGTTCTTCTGTCGGTGTTCAGCGACAGGCTGCCGACAGACGAGCTTCGTACCAAAACGCAGTCTCTTTGATTTCCTAATTGAGGCCTTAAATCACCTGAAATCACACACGCAGGGAAACATGAGATTAAAGGCGTCTCAATTAGCCTCATTAGCTGATGCTTCAGACTGGGCCGCCGGCGCCGCCTCCTCCACATCTGATGCCCCGTTCCGTCCGCCCGCGGGCTTTTGACGAGAACCAGACGTCTGAGCAGCGGCACCGGCCCCAGACGGCACCGGTGTCGGACCTGCCGGTCCCGAGGGCCCTGTGGGTGAGAGGGTGAAATAGATGGAGGACAGATCAAGTGTTGTTTTTCTTCTTCCAAACTGCCTCCAGAGACGCAGGTCGAGGAAGAGAGTGAGAGTTTAGCAGCAGAGGAGGAAGCGGCGCTGAAGTGTTGACAGCCTCCGTGTTGGTGGAGGTTTCCTGACCGCGCTCTGAAGGATTCTTTATTCCTTATTTCCTGCTCTCAACCTGTTGGATCATCTGGTGCTGCGACGCGGAGGAAGAGGAGGAGGAGGAAGAGGAAGAGGAGGAGGAGCAGGATAGAAATGAATGCACAGGGAAAGGGAGGGAGAGGAGGAGGAGGAAGAGGAGGAAGAGGAGGCCCATCGATCTCTGCCTCTGTCTGCGTTTTGTCCCGCGTTCAGATAAAACATGGCCGCCGCAGCCACTCCAGCGCCTCCCACCTTCTCTGAGGCCCGTTAGTACAAATAATGACTAATCAATATGCGCTGGAGTCCCAGTGAATGTCCTTTTAACACTTGATTTATGTCACAGCGGCTCTGGCTTCTTACTCACTCTGCTTCTCAGCCAATCAATGCGCCATCGCAGGCTGCAGCCGCTCTGCGCTTACAGGCCTTTCTATTATTCCTAATTCTGTTGAACCGGAGGTGGACGTGACCCGAGCGACGCACGGCGCTGGTGCTGGGTCCGGGTCCGGGTCCGGGTCGGGGTTCGGGCCCAGGTCTGAGGCTGTGCGGTCGGTTATGCAGATCCGTATTGATCTGTGCGCTGGCTGCGGCGCTGTTCATCGCTCACTGTCACGCGTCCTAATGGCAGCACATCAGTGCATCACGCTGGACTTTCTCTGCTTCGTGGATGTGACTAAATCAGACGCTCGGCTCCTTCGCTTGTTGGTTTGCGTGTGGGAGGAGACGCTGGGGTCGAGCAGGAAGCGGCGCCTCGGCCCTCTGGATCTGATTTCTCGGGCTGTGTTCAGGAAGCGGTGATGACAACCACGTGCGGGAGCCTCTTCCTTCAGAGGAGCTCCGTCCTCATCAGTCTCAACTGCACGTGAGGCCAAATAGAGCTGTGACCGGAGCCACGGGGACCGACTTTCCTCCTGAGCCATGGTTTGATGCTGGTTGTTCTGGTGCTGCTCTTATCTGGCCCGCGCTTACTTTTCTAAGTCTTCAACATGTTATTGACTCGACAACAGTTTTCATCTCAAATTACAGTTCTTCAGATTCCACATTAAAGCAGCGACACGCTGACGCGCTGAGAGGCTGCGACGGAGCCCCCCCGCGGTGCGCTCCACGTTCCTCCACGACTCGTTTCACTGCGGCTCACTTTCATGTCCCGTCATATGTCTCTTGCTTACAGACCATATTGTGTCATTAAGTGACAAGTAATCCTCCACAAACAAAGCTCATGCATTTTTAGCAGGTATTTCCATATATTAACATCTAAAGCCAAATGTATTACATCCAGATTTTGTGCTAATCCTTCCAAAACAGTAGATTTGGCTGCGAATGTTCCATCGCTAACACTAATCCGGAGACAGAAATTCCATTATCCCTGTCATGTCGCGGGTTATTTTGAGGCGGGGGCATCGGTGTCGGTCCTGCTTTTAAAGAACACATGTTGGGATGAACTAATCCTTGTTTCCTGTCACATTTTGTGGGTTTTCACGCTCCGTGGACCAGCGATCGCACACTCGCAGAACAAGGTGTGACAGGTGCTACTTACTCATTCCAGCTGCTTCATCCTGCGGCAGTTGGATCACGCAGCAAAGTTTGCAAATAATTCAAAGGGGCCGTGTTGTTTCTCAGCCTGGATGAACCGAAGACACGCTTTATCACAAACGTTATTAAAGTGACTCATGACACGACTCATGGCTTCATCCTGAAGCTGCCTTCGCTCTGAACGTAGAGGAAACAGCCCCTGGATTTGCATTTTCTCTGATCCAGACTGAGTCACTGACGGTAGAACGTAGTAGAAACTATTAAACATGCTAATTAAACACTTACCTCATTATTTGTGGAGGAGCTGATTAACAGCAGGGGAGGTGCAGCCACGTGCGTGTGCGGCGCTCGTGCACGTGAGTCGCCCGGTTCCAGGTTCCCAGCTGTGTGTGAGGTCCTCCGTCCTGGACCTCCCGGACCTGTTGGACCTGTCGGACCTGCCGGCGTTGGTGGTGTCCGGCACCACCAGGTCCGGTCTCGTGGCCGGTGACGTGTTCAGAGGGGGCGGCGGCGGAACAAATGGAGCTGCAGGACAGAGTGGAGCAGGGAATACATTACGTTTCTAATCTCATTTGCTGAACTCGAGTGGATATGACAACGTAGGATTCTATTAAGTGAAGTATAACATGCTCTAATATGCACAATCAATTCTACATCTCCCAGCCTTCAAAACACAGCGTAATAGGCAGTAAGTGATGGAGGAGATGGCTGCAGCAGACACCAGCTCTCAGCCACGGCCCATCACTGGAGTGTGTCTCCCCCGGTCGCCCGAGAAACGTCCACCGTGGGGTCACACACACACACACGGACACACAAACACACACACACGGACACACACATGGACACACACACGCAGCCACACACACACACACGCAGCCACACACGCAGCCACACACACACACACACACACACACACACACACACACACACACGCGCTGGTCCAGCACCTCCAGCAGCTGGGACACTAATGGCAGAAGGCCTTTTTAAAGTGGCACACTTAAGCCCAGCACATCCCCCACTACCCATAATGCCTTATTTATGGCCTCCTGGCTCGCCATAAAACCAGCCGGTGTCAGCGGCCCACTGCAGGTCCTCCGGGGATTAATCCACCTCGCGCCGTGAAACAAATGATGACCCTCGGATGTGGAGTGTGTGTTCGTGGCCGGTTGTGACGGACGCCTCCTGCTGATCTGTTTGAAGGCTTCCCTTAAAGCAGACCTTCCTCTGCCTTTTGTGCCTTATCGCTGCGCTCCTCCTGAACCTCCCTATAAATATTTCCCTCCGATCCTCCAGGCCTCTTTCATCCATTCCTCAACAGGCCGCTATCTGCTGTAACCTCCTCAGCTCGGCCTCTCCCTCCACTTAAATGAAAAACGATCAGGATTTAATATTCGGAGTCTCCTCGTTCATTTGTGAATAATGCATCGCTGCTGCTTCAAAGACCTGGAGAGCTGCCGCCCGTCGCGTCATGAGTCAAAGCAGCCGCGGTGCTGATCACATGGATCAGTGAGGTGGGAGGACGTGTTCTGGTTCTGAGGTCGATGCAGGGCTCTGCTTCACATTAAACCTGTTTACTTCCATTCACAGGCTTCTTATTGGCTTTAGCACACAGCCTGCTTCCTTCACACCTGCTCCCCGTATGCTTCCCTCTGCCTTTGTCTGCCTCCCCCTCCTCCCCCTCCTCCCCCACCTTCCTCGCTGCAGCTTTCAAACAGCTCCCATCCAGGGGATCTTGACAGTATTCTCTCGACAGCAACCAGCCGCCCAGAGGGATTTGAACTGTGGAGAACTGTGACGGGTGTGTGACACCCTTTGAGTTCTCCATGGCTAATCTTTGATGTCTTTCATGTGGCTGCATGTGTGTCTCTGTGTTGCATCAGGTAACGAGGCTGTGTGGAAAACCTCTCAAATTAAAATGTGCATGTTTAATTACAATATTATTTTGAACCGAAACACCAGAAATGTAGATTAGTTTTAATGACGGTCTGCGGATCGGCCGTCTTTTGTCTGCAGCTCTTTGCTCAGAGCATCTCGGCAGTAAGTGAATCTCCCCAGCAGTGAGTGGAGCCGCTGTTCAGTGGCGACTTCCAGCAGCTGCCGGGCCGTCGGCAGCGGTCCGACCCAGCGGCGCTGCCACGTCTGTGTGCAGTCAGGCCCGTCGCAGGGCGGCCGCACCCGCTGCTACCTAGTTAGACGCTTTGACAGGAGCTGGGGAGCTTGTTCTGTTCTGCCACGGAGCCGACAGCGGCAGCTGAAGGCTTCCACTCACAGCCTCCAGGGCTTCTACATGAGCCGTCCTGCAGACGGGCTCGGCCTGTGTTGATGCTTGTTTGTGTCGAGAGGACGAGGAGCGTCTGTGCATCGCTACAATGGTGTCATTATTAATAACGGCTGATTTATTCATTAGGACTGAGAACTTTGATTTCCGAGCTCTGGCAGAGAGAAACGCTGCATCGCTCTGCGTTTTGCTTTTCAACCCTTTCCTCCTGTTGGGTTTAAACGCATCCGGTGAATTATCCACAAACGCACAGACAGCAGCTGAAGCTGTTCCCACCCTGAGCCAGTAAAGCCCACAGAACCTCCACCTGTGCACTGTCCCGGTGGTCGGGACAATGCAGGAAGCGCCTGGTCCCCGCTGACGCCGTGCGTATTTCATGGTGGGCCTCTGGGCCACAGCTGGACGCTGAGCCGTGGCAGGAGATTCACACCAACAGATGCAAATGAAACAACTGCAGCGTCTGTTCCAACGGCAGAGGCCGACGTTTGAAGAGCGACGCTGATATTAGCTCTTCAAACACTCCTGAGCTGAAGTGAAGGTGAAAGAACAGCGTGTAGAATCACAATATGGAAAGTTTAATCTGCGCTGGCTGTTAAATTAAAAGAGCTGGAGAAGCACGAAGCTCCGACCGCTGCAGCTCAGCAGGAGTTAATGAAGCTACAGAGAGGCTAACGCTAAAGCTGATGCTAACGCCGATGCTGATGCTAAAGCTGATGCTGACGCTAACTCTGATGCTAACGCTGATGCTGACACTGATGCTAATGTGGATGCTGACGTTGATGCTGACGTTGACGCCAACGCTCTCATTCTGACCTTTGACACGGCCTTAATACGATGCACATGTCGTAGACTGAGTGGACTAGAGGTTCCTAATAAAGCGGTCACTCCGTAGAACCAGCCCACTGCATTTTTAATGTACTGATGTTCCTTTCGATCCGACGTCTACTGTACTTCCGTGAAAGTTCATTGTATCGCTAACGTGCTCTGCATTATTTAGCAGCCGGCCATTAAAGATGAGGCCCGTGCTCAGATTTTAAAGTTGAATAACAATAAAAAAAAGTCCAAGGTCTCATTCCTGCAGACGTCTGCACATTTGTCCTGGAGCCTTCACGTTATACCAGGCTGACGTTTTAATATCTTTGTCAGCATGAGCAATGACTTGGAGGATGCAGACTTATTGTGCTGTCACAGGGTAACACTCCATGTGCATTAGCATAGCAGCACTCCAAGTAGCCGCTCCAGAATGTGTGGCATGCAGATGTTGAGACGTTGAGCTGGACCGGTGCTGCATCAGCCTCTGCCGCTGCCGCCCTGGCACCCAGCTCGTCCATTACCGTGGCAATCACACTCTCTTTTCTCTGGAAATTGCCTGCTGTCACAAGACGTCTCTGGTCTCATTTTCCTCAGATGCAGCCTGAAACAGAGGGAAGAGGCCCCCGCCTCATGATGATAATGGATCCTAATTTGACTTAGATTATGATTTATCAGATGCTGCTGATGCTTCCGTCAGCCGCTTGCGTGCAGCTCCCTGAAAGTGGGAACCGCTTCAAGTGAACCCTCCATCCGTCACCGCCCAGAGCCGTGACAAAGGGGGCGATATGAGCCGGACGCGATGCCTCCCCAGGAATTAGGCAGCTCCGATTGGATTTGCTCCCCCTCTCGCTGCCTTTGTTCCTCGCGCTCCCTTTCCTCCTCAGACCGGGCAGATGTGCACCTGCTCTGGCGTTGGAATTCTAATTCAGTCCTCACGTCCATCAGTTACAATCACCTGAACCGCAGCAGTGACGGCAGCGTCGAGCCGTCGTCCCTCGTTTCCTTTAGAGTGAGATTGGTTCTTCTGCCTCATGAGATGAATCCGTTTCTCAAAGCGCCGGTTTCCTGACGTGGCTCCGGTCGCTGTGTCAGGAAGGTGATGCTCTGTTTGTCGTTGAGGTCACAGCTCTTGGGTCCATGTTACTGTTTGAATTCTTCCGTCACTTTCGACATTTCCAGCGTTGACTCATCTGCTGGAAACCCGCCTGCTGCTCAGCCAGCGTGTCCAGAACACAACGCTGTGGAAACGCGGTTCAGACGGAGCTGCACGAAGCGTCGGGCCTTGTTATGTGTGCGTGGTTTAACTAAGACCTCGTAAAAATGTAGAAAGCGTGAGCTGGACTGTTTAATGCCTCCTTAATCCGCTGCTGATAAGATGGCGCTCGCCGCTGCTTGCAAAATCCTCTCGCTTTTATCTCCCACTTTCCGTCCTCGCGTTGCGCAGTAATTTGCCCAACCTGTAGGCAAACACGGCTGCAGCGGCGCGGACGGGGTGGAGCGAGCGTTCACTTGGCTGCAGAGTTGTTAAAGCACCACTACACGTTAATGGGCCAGAAGAGCCTACTTCACGTCCGTGTTGACACAGAAAGGAATAATTAGTAGTGTGCGATGCTAGCGGCGCTGGAGCCATTAACTCAGAGGACCCTTTCTCCAAACCCTGTTGCCTGGTTACAGTTTCCCCAGGTGATTGAATGCGCTGAGTCATGGTGATGGGCTGTGAATCATAGCTGAGCCTTAGTTATGATGGGTGGGATGGTAACGGCGTTGTGAAGCCCAGATATATTACAGTAAGCGGCTTATCTGACAGCGCAGATCTGTCGTCTGACGGATCGAACGGCGCCGAGTGATGGATGCGTCTTCTGTTAACCCCCAAAGTCGGTGTCAGCGTGTGTGTGGGGGGGGGCGTGGTGATGACGAAGGCTAAAAGTCCGTTCAGGTCATTTCAGAACAAAGGGACTCAAAGCAGCGGAGGACGGAGAAGCTTCAGTTTCCCCCTCCAGCTCGTCCTCAGCCCGGTTCAGGTTCTGCCTCCATTATCACGCCTCTGCAGAGATCATCACTTCCCACAGTGGGTGAGATTAGACACAACACATCGGAGCAGCTCAGCTGTGGTGGAAGAGGAGCCGCCACCTGGCTCCTAATGACAGAGGCTGTAGTAGATTCTGTCACGAGACGAGCTAGCGTTCAGCGTGTTAGCATCGGACCTGCTCCTGCCTGCTGTCGGCCCGGATGGACCCGGGCCCGTCTGGCTTCTCACGCGAGAAACACAGAAAGAGACCAGTTGTTTGGTGAAGCCATCCACCAGAATCAGAAGAATCTTCCCTCAAAACCAGGCTCCGGCCTCCAGCGGCTGACCTTCATTAATAAGCCCGTTGTTTTACATCACATGCTCAGCCCCGTTGAGACCCGGCGCCGGGCTCAGTTTTTGGTTTAGTCCAGGCTCAGTCCTGGTTCAGTCCCATTCAGACCCGTTCCAACTCGGCCTCGCTGCTGTGCTGATAAGGAGCTGAATAAAGCTGAAATGGCCCACGTTCTGCAGGACCTCAAACGCCGCGCCTCGGCTAGAAGTAGGACAGGGCTGATGTGGGAGCGCAGTCAATTTATTTGCTGTTAAGTGAGCAGGCCGGTATCGATACACTGATGTGTGCAAGCATGAAATTGGCCCATGAATTAAAAGGAGCCGCGTTGCTGTTATTGCCTCCGGTGGCGCCACCGGCCTGAAACCCAAGACCAGCTTCGTGTGTGTGTGTGTGTGTGTGTGTGTGTGTGTGTGTGTGTGTGTGTGTGTGTGTGTGTGTGTGTGTGTGTGTGTGTGTGTGTGTGTGTGTGTGTGTGTGTGTGTGTGTGTGTGTGTGTGTGTGTGTGTGTGTGTGTGTGTGTGTGTGTGTGTGTGGTGGACATCTGTGCTTCAGCGTTTCGTGGCGTCTCAGTTGGAGCCTTTGTCCTGCAGCACAGTGTTGCGCTGTCGGACCCGCGGCGCCCCTGGAAAACCAGAGATGACCATAAAAGTGGAAACCAATTAAATCCACTGGGTTCCGTGGACGGACTCCAGTGTTTAACGTTTGTTTGCGAGTGTCGACACCGGGGGATCAGTCGGTGCTACTGCACGGTGCCGGATAGGATGCGGTCTCTGTGGAGGTTCAGCCGCGCAGAATTAATCATCTTTAGAAAAGTGGCTTCTAGATGGAGGAAAAACAAATTAGTTTTTTCCACTGAATCCTGTGAGTCTCTGAGGCAGTTTTTCAGAAACGCTGATTATTTGACCTTTGAACTCAGCGTTGCTGTATGATTTTTTTATTTAGTTTTTCTAGTAAAGCGGTTTCTACAGACTCATCTGTGTTGGCGGTGGCTCTTCTCAGCGGTCTGTTGCAGGACGCTGCTGCCGACGCGCTGCTGAAGGCCTTGATCTCGCAGTGATTGGCGCCTAATTGCCGCGCGTCTTGTCTGGGGTTGAAGCGTGTAATCCACAGAGCGAGAGCAGTTAATGAGAGTGGCCTCGCACGGCGGCCTCTGTGCCGCTCTAATCTCTGCGCTGGCAGCTAAGCCCCCATAATCCTGTTTTAACCAATATGTATCTGATGACGGTCAACAGAACCGCTCTGCAACCTCCACCGGTTCTGACGGGTCGTCGGTGACGTAAGCGACCGGCGTCTGCTTCTTCTGACCTCTGACCCCTGTTGAAATGAGCCCCAGGCGGCTTTAAACGCAGCTGCTGGACGGAGGGTGGAGGTGGTCTGGTTCTGACCCGACGCCTGGTTCTGACGTCTGGTTCTGACCAGGCTGATGGTGTTTATTGATGTGGCCACCACATTTAATGGATGAGGGCTAATAAAGAGGCCGGAGCTCTGACAGACGTTTACTCATTATGCTATGGATCATAAATGTCACATGGTTGAGCCTCGCGCGCGTTTATGGCTAAACGGATCCGTGTCGATGATCTGCTGCAGATGAGGCTCAACGCATTAAACTGCAATAAATCCTGATCCGTCCCCAGTTACGACGTGTGCTGTTCCCGTGTTAATGAGCAGCAGCAGCGGCATCTTCATGCTGTGAGTGTGTGATTGTGAGGAGGAGGCGGATGCTGTTATGTGGAGATAACGGCTCCACAGATGGAGCGATAGCCGCCCGGCCCGGTTAGCCGCCCGGCCCGGTTAGCCGCACGGCCCGGTTAGCCGCCCGGCCCGGTTAGCATCCGCATCCGCCTCGCTGCTTGTGTCTGTGAGCCTTCGATCAATAGACCTGGATTATCATCTCCAGCGTCGCGCTCCATTTTTCACAGCGAGAAAGGCTCCAGCAGCTGCTCGCTCTCTGTCGGAGGACGAACCGCCAACACGGACACGAGACGCGCCGGGTCGGACCGCGGCTGTTTGTGTGGCGGGTTCTGGGTCAGAGCGAGTCAGCACGACGTCGACTGCCCACCAATAATTACGTGTTTAATGAAGACGCTGCCTTTTAATTAAAATCTGATCATAAGCAGTTAATTAAGGATTGTCACAGAATAAAGTCCTTGTTTGACTTGGTTCGGTCCGATAAGAGGTGAACCTGCTCAGGTTCTGTTCAGTTCTGCATGGGCTCGTTCCTCAGGGTCCGTCATCACCAAACGGACCCGCCCCCTCAGGCGGCGGTGGCTCCGGTCCAGCTGTTTGATCCGCCAAGTGGATGCCTGTTAGATTTATGGCCGCCTGCAGTTGGTGGTGGGTCCGCGGGTTCTGGATGGTTCTGGGAAGAGCAGCCCGTGAATGAGGCCATTCATGTGCCATCAGCCGGATTAGGACTCTGTCCATCAGCTGCCTCTGTCACTTACTGTACGAGGCGTCTGCTGGATCTGAGGAAGTGGCTTCAATGATACGGAGGATTGGGAAGTGGAAACGGATCTGATGAGTCCAATTAGCCTGAAACCTGATTACCTTCCACCGGTTCTGAGACGAAGGTCCAGTTGTTCTGGCTCTGGACGCGCTTGCCTCTTGTTGTGAGGCTGAGGCGGCAGAGAGCATCTCTGAGTCCCTTTCAGCCTCGCTCGGCGCCGGCAGATATTGAGCGGTCCGGTCCGGTCCGGATGATGAAGCTCATCTCACTGGAGTTTTTGTGACAGCGCTTGTGCTGCTGCGTTGCTCTTTTCTGATTGGTCGCAGTGTTTCGTCAGGTTCGAGGCTTTGATCCTTTCATTGGAGTTTCTTCGGCCTCTCGGGTTTGATTCTGCTTCGAGCCCAGGAACAGGAAACGCTGAGCCTCATGTTTTCAGCGTTGTGTTTCCAGACGTGTCGGACACATGACCCCCTCAGATACGGAGCCTTGACCCGAGGCCACGGGGGCACACATGTTGAGCCTGTTCAAAAGGGGCCGAGGGCTGTGTTACATGTCATGCAGATTAGTGGGATCACATGTGACGCGCTCCTGGCCTCTAACGTGGACGTGTGGAGGTGGAGCTGCTGCCTTAAAACAGCTCCTTGGGCTGCTTGGTGCTTAATGAAATAAATGGAGACTTTTATTGTGGTAATTCTGAGCAGCTACAGTCATAATTTAACCCCCTTCAGGTCAACTGATACTTTAATCACCTTAAGCTGTAGTTAATGTTATTACAGCGGCGGTTTAATTCCAGTTGTTGGGCCTGGTTCTGGCCCGGGCTCAGCGCTCAGCTTTCCGCTGACGCTGGAGCTTCTGGGGAGCGTCGGTTCTGGAAGCAGCCGCCGCTTTGACCTTTGCAGTTTCACAGATAAGAGCGTCCGCAGGAATTTCCTGGCAAAGTTAGCAGAAAGTTTGAAGTGGAGCTGCCGCTCGCAGCTTCAGGTTCAGGGAATGTGTTAATTACTTCGCTCTGTAGGAGGCGCATGACATTAACACCAGCCTCTACATGTGTTTGCTATTTATATACTTAAAAGAGTAGAAATACTGTACTTTCATGAAAGTGGCAGAGAGCTCACAGTTATCTGTGTATTTATATGATCCCAACGTGCACGACGTGTGAAGTTCTACTTTTAACCTGTTAAAACATGAATATGCCTCAAACGCTTGTTTGACTCGCGAGTGCGTGTTAACAGGAGGAATCCAGGTCACGTCCTCCTCGGGTCGTTCTGGGAGGACGTGCTCCATAATGGACTTGTCGGTGCCGCTCCTCCCGGGAGCAGAGGCGCCGTGGTTCTAACAGTGACAGTACAAGCATGAAACGTTTCAATGAAATATTCATGCAGTAATGAAGTACTTTGCATGTTCAGTGCGGTTCCGGTTCCTGGACCTAAGGCTCTAACCCGGCTGTGCTCTCTCCCAGTAACAGACTGGCTCCCAGCAACCACGACCGGATACAGAGGCTGCGGCAGGAGTTCCAGCAGGCCCAGAGCGGCCCGGACGACGCCGACGACCGGCGCCGGACCTACAGCTTCGAGCAGCCCTGGGTGAGTGTGTGAGCGGCCGGAGCCTTAGGAGGAGGCTGGACGCGACCAGCACTGTGGACCGGCCCGGCAGAACCTTCTGCTAACTGTGACTAACCGCCCACAGAGCCCAGAACCGGGTGGGGACATTAACTGCCACCTGTAACTAACCTCTGGGCCGAGCCCCTGCATGCTGGAGCCGCCCCGGTAGAGCGTCACTAACCCCCCCCACCCGCCCCCCACTCCTGCATGCCTGTCAATCATCTCCATGGACCCGCCCACCGCCTCATGGACTTCTTCATGTTTTGTGTGTGTGTGGGGGAGGGAGTCCTGTTGTAACTGCCTTTTACAGTGTATTTTAACTGATTCAGTTCACGTTTGCTCTGGATCATTAGCGTGTTCTGAAGCAACGAGGGGAAATAACAAGCGAACAAAATCCAGTGTCTTCAAAGTTTTTTGGAGCTGATGAAATCACTTGTCATATTTGGAGTATTTATTTTAGTCCTGGTGGCTTCCAGCGGTTCCATGTGATCCTCCGCTGCAGATTCTTTTAAGCTTTTGTTTTTTCCTGATGCTTTTGTGATGTCTGATCTGATTTTTATCCTAAATGCTCATTTTAACCAACTTGTAAAAACACTTTTTTTTTTTTAATGTCACAGTTTTGATCTGATGCGACAGAATCTGATCTTTGATGCAAACTGTGATGACGCGACACTGATGTGCTGTAAATTACACACTTTCTACCCAAACACTCCGTGTTGGTGGTTTGTCTGCGAGGTCGCACGCGTCTGCTTTGCTCTGTTTCTGTGTCTACAACAGCAGCTCCAGCCTCTGAAGCAGAACCTTCACGGCGCTGAGGGGAAAGTTCTGCTTTGGATTCGGACCCGTTTCCTGCCGTGAACCAATATCTCTGTGCATAGTGGTAATTGTGGCTCGCTCCCTCCGTCCATCGCTCTCACCTGCTGTGATTCACTCCCTGAATCGTCTGCGGTGATTTCCAGCGCGTCTTCGCTTCCACCTCCTCCACGCTTTGGGGAGCCGGGGAGGATTGTGGGTAGCGTGGTCTGATTCCATCAGGATGACTGATGTCCGCTCTCCCAGCAGCAGCGCAGCCAGCTTTATTGCGCTCATTTATACCACTATGGATATGGGAGTTCATTCGATTGATGCCGGGCTGCAGAGGCCACGATTGCCTCTTGTATTTTATCGTAACATTTTAATGCCTCTATTATCTGGAATCCTTCGGGGTGTTTTTCCCTCCACTGCACGGCCGCCCCGTTTGGGCAGATGAGCCGCGTTTAGCAGGAACGCTGGGACTGTAACTCACCTGTGGGTTCCGGGGACGAGCTGCAGCGCGGGGTGTGTCTTTAGCGCCGCTAATGGTTTTATGGGCAGCAGACGTCCACGCCGTCCTCGGGGCTCCCTCCCACCAGCCGCCGCAGCCGCCGCTCAGCCATAAAAGTAATCAGATCTGCTGATCTGCACTCACTGCTCCCTCAGAGCTAATGAAGGCGGCGGTGGGAGGTGGGAGGTGAGGCGTGGGCTGAACCTGGTGCTCCGGTTCACTCGGCGCCCGCTTTACTGGGGACGTGTACAGCGACTCCGCTACCAGCGGGTTCTGATCGAACCGCTCATAAAGAAGGTGAAACGGGTCCAAACGCTGTGAGCGTGAGCGTCGGGGGGCGGGGCGGGGCGTCGCCATGCCGACCGGCCGGGTCTGTGTCCGTCATTAACACTCACTAACATCACCACGACCTCCTCCCTCCCTCTGTGTGTGACTCACCTTCACGTTGACCCGAGGAGCCGAGCGCCGGCCGGCTCGGCCCGACCCGACCCGACCGGCTGCTGGTAAGTGTCTGCGGTTTGGACCGGGTGCAGGGATCCTGTGTCAGCCAGCGCTGCAGAGCGGAGCCGGGTGGTTCAAGGCTTTCAGTCAGATAGAAGATTTAAGGTGCATGTTTACACATTCACAGAATGAAATGTATGATTTGCTAAATTAGTTTAGGTTTCACGACCCTGGGTTCGATTAAGACGTAGTCTGAGCTTAAGAACAGAGAAACTTAAATTTAAAGTTTTTATTTGTGGGTTTGTTTATTATGAGCATCAGCTGCAGAGGTTTGTGTCTGTACTGAGGCTTTATTAGGAACCTGTGCAGTCTAATTCATCCAGGTTTCAAAGGCTTTGTTCTGTTCTAAATCTGAACGACTCCAGTCAGATTCCACCAATAGAATATTCTAACACTGACAGTCTAAATGGACTGAATCAGACTGTACAGGTGATGCTAGTGACATCATCATTGTTTAACTGGACAAACCCGCAGCAGCTGTTTGATCAACACATCTGGACCCGTTCAGAGTAGAGGTGAGGCCCGAGAAATCACTGTCCTCCTTAATGTGACGTAGCTGAAGAGTCTCCAGCTTCTGATTTGAGTGGACAGCGTTTCGCCCCACAGTCGCCGTGCCGCCGCTGACCCGTCTCCCATCTCCCTGTTTCCAGTCCAGCGCCAGCAGCAACGGTCCGAGCGGCCACAGCCAGCCGGGCCGCCACTCGGTGTCGGTGGAGGTGCAGATGCAGCGACAGAGGCAGGAGGAGAGAGACTCGTTCGCCCAGGCGCAGCGACAGTACAGCTCCCTGCCGCGGTAAGAGGGTCTGGGCCTGATTGGATTTACTGTAATGTGTGTTTGGCCTGTCTGGTTAGCTCAGATTCATTGGAGCAGCCAGTGACAGTGATGATGGCAGATTACACTGACTACGTAAGGTCTCGCTAAGCAAAGGGCTGGAGCTGGACCACGAACCTCGCACACGGAGCCGAGAGAGAGAGAGAGAGTGGACGGATCGCATTACCCTCTCACACAGACCTGACATGATGGCTTTCCTCCCCGTTAATGTAATTGGCTTTGATCTGCATGATAAGACTGCCTGTTGTTCCAGGAAGTGCTGGACTCACTCTGTGTTCTACGTATTGGAGACTGTGGGACGTGGTTTTAGTTGATAAGTGAATCTTTTCGTTGGCTCGGCTTCAACTTTCGTCTCATTTAGGATCAGCTCAGACTTAACTCATGTTCATTATGACTTGGACTCGTCTGAATGAGAGTCAGAGTGGCAGCGGCTAAAAGCTCGCACCGTCAAACATGGCGACGGCAGCAAACGATCGGAACCTCCTCATTGGTCGCCGCATCTCCCTGCGTTTGTTCCCACGGCGACGCATCTGAGCGGCGCTCGTCGTTCGGACTTACGGGAACGAGGCGGAAGGTTTTCTCTGGGTTCCCCTGTGTAGTCATCAGACAAGGTCAGAGCAGGCGGATCCATCCCACGGCACATCATCAGCACTTACCCTGCATATACAACGTTAAATACATTATCCTCTGTTACTCCTGCTCTAATCCGCTGTTACCCACAGAAATCCCTTCCTTGATAAATATTGCAGCAGCTTTGCTGAAAGATTAATGAAGCGCCGTCGTGCTCCAGCGGTCAGAAACAACATCCCGTGGCCACCTCGCTCCACGTTTCCACCAGTTCCATTAAGAGCTGGTTCTGTTTGGATAAACCCATCTGTGCTATCTGGAGAGCGATAACTATGGTGGAGCCTGGAGTCAGAGGCCGAGGGGGTCGCGGCGCTAGCTAGCACTCGCGTTACAGGTCAGAGTGGGCGAGACCTGGCTTTGAACAAGAAGGGAGGGACCTCTCGACTGAAGCGGCTCCACTGGGCCGGGCCTCGGCGCCGCTGCTGCAGGTTCTCTGACGCCTCTCACCTTTTTAATGCTCTGTCACGCTTCATGTGCGACACGGCACTACGTGGCGCTACGCTACATGGCGCTACGCTACATGGCGCTACGTAACGTGGCGCTACACGGCACTACGTGGCGCTCCGTGGAGCTACGTGGAGCTGCACGGCGCTACGTGGAGCTACATGAAGCTACACGGCGCTACGTGGAGCTACTTGGCGCTACATGGAGCTACACCGCGCTACGCGGCCTCATGTGTTCACCACCGCTCGCTTCCCCTCTTGGCTCGGCATCAGACAGAGAACGCTCTGGTTTGCATTTCTCCTCAGACGCACACCAGCTTTGGCCTCTTTGTCAACATATGAAATGAAATCAGATGCCGGGGATGCCTGTCTCTGGAAATTGGAATCACTCAAGCGTGAGCAAGAATAGACCTGGGCTATATTCCCTTATCTCAGCGATCGAGGAGCGTATCCATTCCCAATTGCATTCAGTCTCTGTTGAATAAAAACACAGCTTCTTTCTATTCTCATTAAGAGCTTTTTTTCTACACTTCTTATTCAGATCCAGACGCAGGAATAATACGATTTCTTCACAGCTGGCTGACAAACCTGCTAATTATGCAGCTCGCTGTCGAGGCCCATTGATGTTTTTGTGCCGCTCCTCCATCTCTGGACCCGCGCTGTCTTGCCCTCCAGACAAAGGGCTCGTGACACTCGAGCGCGGAGAGACGAGGCTGCCGAGCAGAAATGCGAGGCGGTGCCAGCGATCCGGGTTGTTTTCCTCCTCCCACTCCCCCAGCCTCCCAACCAGGCGCGTCTTAAGACACTGTTATCAAGTGTCAAGTATCAGCCTGGGCAGATCCGTGGAGGACACGACCGTCGCCCCATTTTTCCAGCTGCTATTACTGCCTGTCTCATCCTGTGGTACTTTCTGCCTGTCTCACAATGGGCCTAATGGGCTCGGAGGGGCCTCTGACATGGTTAGCATCCCTGTATGTGCTTACCCTGGGCCTGTGTTTGCTTGCTATCAGATGAGTGTGGAGCCAGGAGCCACATCATTTTATTTGTCTCTTTCCTGTTCCAGGCAACCAAGGAAGAACCCCAGCACCGTCTCCCAGGAGTCCTGGGAGAAGGCGTACCCGCCCGGCGAGGGCTTCCAGACCGCCAAGGACAACCCCAGGTACTCCAGCTACCAGGGCTCCAGGAACGGGTACCCGGGCGTGGGCAGCGTCAACGCCAGGGTGCTGCTGGAGGCCCAGGAGCTGCTGAGGCAGGAGCAGCGGCGCAGGGAGCAGGAGGCCAAGGGCAAGCTGGTGCAGGAGAGCTACGAGGGCTACTCCACCGGACACTTGAAGGACCCGGCGTCGCCCAAGGGTCCCTTCCGCCAAGATGTGCCGCCTTCGCCTTCGCAGCTAGCGAGGCTCAACAGACTGGGCTCGGAAAAAGGAAGGCCGTTTTATTCCTGAGTGCCGTGGGACCGGAGGGGGAAGCAGGCGGTGCTGACGGAGGTCTGCTAGCTTAGCGCCGCTCTTAGCGGTGAGCGCTGTGTGGGTGTTTGTCGGTGACACTCCCTCCCACAGACACGGCGCTCGGTGCCTTCTCTGCTTCCACCAACGCCGGGACTGATTCATCCTCTGGCAGCGCCGCGGGCCGAGTGGGAGGGAGACGCAGGGGGACGTTTGTGACGCTGCCCGTCGCTCCGCGGTCGCGTCCCGCTTCAGTCAGCAATCAGGTTCTGTGTCTCAGCGAGCAGAGACAACAAGTCAAGAGAAGCAGGGCCTGTCTGTGCGTGTGTATTAATAAAAGCCCCTCCCACATAAATTCATACCGTGTTCACGGGGGAGGAGGCCGTGGTCCGTCTCCCCCCCCCCCCCCCCCCCCCCTCTGGGTCGGACTGTGGCCCCTCTGTCTGCCTGGAACCCGTTTCCATCCTCCTCTGTTCATTATGCTCCTTTCTTCTACCTCAACACCTTCATTCTCTGGGCCTCTGCTCGCCCCCCCTCCCTCCCCCCCCCCAGACTTCCTCCTGCTACCCACTGCCACCCTCCTCCTCATCTCCAGAGTCGGGCTCTGCACTGAATTTTTCATCACGAGCCACCTGCTGCCTGCTGGAGCCAAAGCGCGGCTGCCACCAGAGGCTGCGCCGGGCCCGGTTCTGACATCCAGAGCAATAAAAGCAGAAAACGATGAGAAGGGTGACAATGAGCTTTTCCTCCGTCTTTGACTAAAGGCTAAATTGTTCCTAGGAGTTAATGGCTTTCATTCGGTGTAATTGCTTCCTGTATTTTTAGACGCTTTCCGATGATCTCGCTTTAAAGGACACAGTCGGAGTTGAACTCCTGACGTGTGTAGCTTGAATGAAATGAGAGCACGATGCATCGTGTTTGGTTCTAGCTCAGCCTCTCTCCCAGCGGTGGGTGATTCGGCCAGACGTCAGCCCTACCAAGCTTTTTCCCAAAGACATCCAGCGCTAGTTTTATATTTGATCCGGTTCTGGACTCTGACGGATCTGGTTCTCCCCTGGCTTCACTTTCATTCCACACGTCTTCATGCTAAATGAACAAACCCGCTGCGGTTGTTGGGCCGGGTCACGGTCACGTCTTTCTCCTGCAAATCAACAGCTCCTCAGTTTTTCAGGACCCAACTGAGACCATGCAACATGGAAGGTAGTGGTAGCTTCCTGGACCTGCAGGGATGAGCTCCTGTGATTGGACGTGATTGGCCAATCACGTTCAAGCATTAAATCCTCTCTGCACATGCTCCATTTATTTGAGCCTCTAGTTTTATCCAATCACATCCGCTCCCTGCGGGTTCTTTCACAGATCCTGGACAAATGAAATCATTCTGTAATTTGGATGAACTCACCCTTTAAACCAGTGAAGTTCTGATTACAGCCACGCCGGCCCAGCTCTCGCTGTGGGTGTAATTATGATCCGAGGGAATTTGCATTTTCACTCCAATCAGTTTCTGCAGCTGCTGATTGGTGTGTTGTTTTTTATGGCTCAGAGAGGAGGAACTAATCAGCGAAAGCAGCTGCTGCAGCCGTAGGTCGCAGAGACCTTGGTGCTGATGACACTGAGGCAGCAGCAGGTGGAGACGGACCCTCGCTTGGACTTTAATGAAGACCATGAGATGAAGAATGAAGCACGAACCTGAGTCGACGCCCGACGGACCCGCCCCCATCGAACCTGTTACCAAATAAACCAACTCGATGCTGTGAACGCGTTTAGAAGGATGCATTCGTCCTCTTTGCTTCTGACGTTAAGTGCCTGAGAAAACAAGTGAAATCTTTTCTGTAGATTCTTTGCTTTTTTCTGGATCTCGTTCTGGGTTTTCTCCTTCCTGAACCGGTTTTAATTGATGTTTTAGTATTTGTACCTGTTGACATTGCCTTCAACCACGCTGAACCATGATGTGTTTAAAGAGAAATGGAAGCTGATGGAAGATGATGTGCAATTGTTTAGTTTTGTTTTATCAGAAAACTTTTACATATAATAAAAATGTCCGCAGCCGCTTTTTTCTGTACATATCAAGTTTCAAATAAACAGAAGGCTGTTCCACCATTTACCACCGGCCCGCGTTTGTGTTCCTCAGCCTCCGGCCGGATCGGACCGGCCTTCAATTAAGCAGGAAGGATCTGCTGTCAGATCTGTGGGTTCTGTCGGCTGATGTCTCCTTCTCAGACCGACACCGTTTGACGGCTGATCTTATCTCCCATCATTAATTCTTCCACGCTCGCGTCCCTGAAGCCTCGGTGTCTGAGCTGGAGTGTTATCAGGTCCTGCACAGGAGCAGAACACGGCCCCGAGCCTCACGCTCGCCGCCTTCCCACCATGCACCTGTTTCCCCCGGTCGCCGGCCCTGATTGATCAGTCACACGCAGCTTTGATCGAGGGAAACCGACACACACATAGATACAGACACTCACGCTCTCTCTCACACACACATAGATACAGACAAACACGCTCTCACACACACACACACACACACAGATACAGACACACACGCTCTCTCTCACACACACACATAGATACAGACACACACGCACATAGATACGGACACACTTGCTCTCTCACACACACACACACACACACACACACACACACACACACACACACACACACACACACACACACACAAGGAGAATCAGGAGGTCTCAACAGTCAGAGCGTGGATCAAGATGAGCATCGTCGCTCAGACGTTAGTCTTCATTCATTTCTACAGACGATTAACTCAAGCAGGCGGTTTAATGTCATGGACTTTTCTCAGCCCCATCCTCCTCACGCTGTTCTGTTCTACACTGTGTTCATTGTTATAAATACCCAGACTTTGGTTTCACTGATTAAACTGTGCAGGGCTCAGCTGCTCTGGTAGATGATGATCCAGTCGCTCGCTGGAAGCCTCCCATAATCCTTCTAGGAGGTGATCCTCCTCTTCCTCGTGCAGCCTTCGTCGGTTCCGTTCTCTGCCAAAAGCTGCACGGCGAGTTCCATAAGCCTCCCTGCACGGCGCGGCAGCTCTCCAGTGTGAGAATTAACCTCAATGAAATCAGTAAACATCAGGATAATGCGCCTCGGCGTCAAAGCTTTCATTGCATCCTCGTGTTCGTGACTCTTGGCCCGACGCTTGGAAAGCAGCTCCAAGTGTTTGACACGAGTGGGTGAAGCTGCACAAACATGATGTGAGCTTTTAGCATCCTTCAGAACCGAGTCCTTCACTTAACTTGAGTTATTCAATGACACATTTTAAGGAGCCTTCAAATATGGAGCTGTCAGTGGAGCCCAGCGCACGGCTGGAGGCTGGAGCTGTGATTGGCCAATCACATGGCTGCAGCGTCCTTCATTACCTGAGCTTTAATTTGTCATCTAAATGCAGATCTGATCCATCTCCCCGTTGTTTGCTGTTGTGCGTCCTGGCAGCGGACGCCGGTGACAGAGCGGCGGCGGCTTCTTAATGCGCAGCACGTCGACCCGGAGCCGCGTCACGGATCATTTCATCAGCAGCCTTTCTGTCAACACTCAGCACAACAAGAGGCTGCGAAACCTTTTATTTTATAGCCGCTCATGCACCGTGTCGCCATTAACCAACCTGTTATTTAGCTTAATGTCACGCTGCAGGTCTGAGTCAGCCGAGGCTGATAAGCTGCTTCACAGCAGACAGTGACTCCTTCAATGTTCCGCTCCTCAGCCATGACGCGGGAAACATGGCCCAACACACAGGTCAGCGACCCGGTCAGAGCAGAGGCCGAGTCCGATCCGCCAGGCGAGCTGGTGCTGGTGCTGGTGCTGGTTCTGGTGGCAGGGCCGAGCCGGGCCGCATTCCTGTGGCTTTAGGGAGGAAGCTGGAGAAGCTACAAACGCGTGGGAAGACGTAAATCAAGATGAGAGCGAAGCGCAGATGAGAAGTTCTCCAGATTTAACCCGCTCTCCATTCGTCAGACATGTGGAAACTGTTGTTTTAGGCTCAGGATGAGACCGTTGAGCCGGAGGAATGTGTGATTTCACTGAGACGAGATCCTGGTGTGGAGCTGCTGAACTGCGATGGACTCTGTGCAGAGTCACTCGCATTCCTCCGCTCTTATTATCCAGCCTTTGCTTCCCAGCGTTCCCCTCCTTAGTTTCCTGGCGCTTTTAAACTATAAAAAAGTCGCTCTAGCAATTATTTGGTGTTTTTATTTCATTTCACAGCTGTTTTCCATCTCCAACATGAAACCGAGGAGACGGGGAAAGTGCCAAGCAGTTGTCATGCCTGCGTTTAAAGCGCTGTCTATTCTGGGCTGGACCCTCCTTGCTGCTCGGCTGCACTGGATCTGGAGCAGCGGTGGCGTAAAGTGAAGGGACGGGAAAACAAACCCGGGATGAGAAATAGATTAAGAGGAAAAACTAAACAATTAGCTTCAGCGTAAAACAAACAGTGCAGAGTGGAGCAGCAGAGAGTCAGGGTGGCCTCAAACAAGCTCCAGCCACATCTCCGACACGGAACCAACGAAGCCCAGAAGAAACAGGCCCGTCCAAATAAACCCTGTAAATCACAGTCTGTGGCAGCGACAGCACAACACATTCAATCGGAGCTCCCTTTGTCAAACGCTCCATGAAACGGCCCCAGCGTGACCCGCTCTCCTCCGCTTAGAACCACTTACGCATGAAGCCCCTCTTCCTGGGTTTTATGCCTCCAGCGCCCGGACGCGGACCCGTCTGGTGCTGGAAGCTTCCCAGGCTGGTGTCCAGGAGGACGAGAGCGGCCTGTGCCGTTCTGGCTCCGCTGGTCGGCGTGAGTCACAGTAATGGTATGTGTTCAACAGCAGGACCCAAACCTCTGGACCACTTCATCAAACCGGGCCGAGCAGGAACTCGCGTCTGGTTCTGGCTTAATTCATCTGATGCTTTTTTCTGCTGGGAAGCAGCTTGTTTGAGGTGGAGCAGGAAAAGCTGCTTTTGTGGTGACTCTCATGATAAACAGCTGCTGTGTAGCGAGGCCCCGCCCACTCATTACCTGGACCAGGTGTGTTCATTCGGGCCCGGCCGGGTTCTGGGTGCTTTGGCCCGGCGTCCGCGCTGCCTTCACTGTCCTTGCGTTGGCTCTGGCGTCTCACGTGGAAGCTATTAGCTGGGTTTCACGGCCCGGTTTCACGGCCCGGTTTCACGGCCCGGTTTGTCGGCGCTGCAGCAGAACAGCAGCCACTTGGTGCTGACGTTTAATGACTCTTAAATGAATCCGACAGCAGATTTTGATGATGTTGTCGGGGCCTTGGGAATGGATGACATGGCAACTATGCAATTACACAGGCAGAATAATGATGGCCGGGGTTCGACTCCATCATTTTAATTGCCAAAGACAACAAATGAGCAGCCATTTATTGTGGTGCCATTAGTGCAGAGAAAGTAAGAGGCATTAAAGCGTCGCCGGCAGCCGTCGAGCAGAGCTGCAGACCTTCAGCTCGCGTTTGGAGAGAGGCTGATCCGAGCCGTGATGGGATGTGACAGATGAGATGACGGCTCCTGAGCCGAGGCGTGGGCGGCGCCGCTGCGGCCTGGCACGCACCGAACCGGGCCTCCGTGGCCAGAACCCGTCCTGGGTTCAGGCGACCTCTCGGTCCGACGCGGCTGCTGCTCAAGGTCACAGTCTGTGCCGGCGCCGCTCCCGCTGCTGCCTGGCCCGGTTTCACCTGCCACCAACACATCTGCACCGTGCAGCCAGATGTTGTGTGACCTAAGGGCCGAGGCCGGTAGCAGCACCTGAGGAGAGAGGGAGGGAGGGTGGGCGAGCGAGCGGGCCTCATCCAGGTAGCGTCTGTGAGTGAGACCAACGCTGATGTGTTTTTAATGGTTTTTAGATGGAGCTCCGCTGCTGAGGAAACAGATTATTTTGACAAACTGACAGATTTGGTACAAACGGCGCTGAGTTTTTAATAATCAGTGTGGAACTAGTCTGTGTTCCTTTTATTATTCCCTCTCACACCTGAAGCCAACGTGCAGCAGGAGCAGAGATACGGCGCCGGCAGGAAATGATGCAGCGAGCGTTCGTGTGGAGACGTCAGCCATGAGTGATGGTTTCATCATGTGATATGAGAAAGTGGGAAGCGTCGTGCTCGTCTTAATAACGCTCGCGTGCTCCTCAGCAGAGCTTTGTTTGTATGTTGGAATGACTCAAATGCAGCTTTTAATAAAGCAGCGTGTGGGTTCCAAAGGCATGAAAAGGGAAATGACTATGAGCATCATCCCCGTTTTATACCTGCGTGCGTTAGTAGCAGGCGCCGCTACTTCCTCCCACCTGCTGCTGCGCATTCATCACCGGCTCCCGGCGGAGCCTCGCTTTATTTCCAGGGACAGGAACGTCTTCATCCTTTGCTGAGTGTAATGTCACAAGCCCGGTCCTTTCAGAACCGGGTCATTTGGCTACAATAGCCCTGTGAATCACGGCGAGCCACCGGCCGAGGCATCGCCTCTTTGTGCCGTCACTCACCTGATGATCACCTCACTCCCACCGAGGGTTCTGGGTAAAGAGCTGGAGCTCCATCAGAACCGGACCGCCGGTTCCGCTTCCTTTGTGACGGTGTGGATGCAGGGGAGGGCGGACACAGCGGCTTCTGTGGGATGAAGATTAATGACGCCGCCCGGCCTGTGTCTCCTGTTTAATAATGCTTATTCATCACTGTCAGTGCCTGCTGACAGCCTGTCGGCGTGCACGTGCGCACGTGCACGCGCGCACGCGCACGCACACTCGCTCCTGACTACAACACCAGCCGTCCTCTCACTTTATAATTGTCACAGTTCATTGGCGTGTGCGTGAGCAGCGGCTCCTTGTTGCTGTGATCTGAGCAGATTTGGCTTCCAGGCGCTTTGATAGCGGTGTGCACGCGCACGCGCACGTGCACGTGCGCGTGCACGGACCTGATGAAACGCAGGCAACGCAGGGAAAGCGTGAACCAGGAGGAATGAGGCACCTCTGGCCTCGCGCTGCTGTGTGCTCCAGAGCCGTTTTGTCTTCACAGCCCCTGTTCTGCTCGCTGAGTGTGTGTTGGCTTCGCTCTCGCACGGACATTTCTCTTCCTAATGGAAAATAAAGAGCGGCCGCGATGGGGTTGAAATGAAAAACATGGAGCTGGTGACCTGGGGCGGCTCGTCCGTCCAGGCTGCGGAGCCGGAGCCTCGGCTGCAGACGCTGGCGGAGGCGGCGGCTGAAGTTTCCTGCATGTGTTGGAGGAAGTTGGTGCAGGCGCTTCCTGCTCCGTATCTGCAGTCCTCCGTCAGGATCGACTCTCGTCATTTTATCTCTTGGGAAAGTCGCTTTTATCACTTTACCCAAAGTTTCTGCCACTGTTGAAAGATAGGAGTCGTTGAAAGATGGAAGTGCTGAGATTACAGCGGAGCCGCTGAGATTTCGATCAATGAAAGTGCACAGTGCTGTAAAAACGCTGCTGCACCGTGTGGATGTGCTTTAAGCCATAATGCGATTCCTTTTAAACTGTCAAACATCTGTGTCTGCGTCACGGGGCCAAAAAGCCTCCGCTGCACGTTTCCTGATAAGATCCCCTGATTACAGCAGCTCGCTGTGACGCCGTCTCTGTCTAATTGGATTCCAGGCGTTTCACAGCTGGTCTCGGTGGCTGCAGACGCCCACGGCACCGGCTTTGTCCGCGTTGGACCCGTGTTGCGGCATGTCGTGGCTGAGACGGTTATTCTGGTCTTGGCTCACGCGTCCGGCTTATCTCCGACTGCAGGGACCAAATGGAACAAAAAGCTAAATAAGGGATTTGGTGCTGGCGAGGCCGCACAAAGCGGTCCTCCCACCACGCGATCCGGCCCAGACGCCGCAGACGTTCCGTCCGCCGCGTTAGGAGCGCGGCCCGTGACCTCCTCCTCAGAATCAGGACGGGGTTTGAGTCATAACTGACACACGGTCCAGACGCGATGCAGGCGACGCGTCCCGGCTGCAGCCTGCTGGTTCTGGTGGATCAGCCAGCGCCGTGCAGGTCCGGTGGGTCCGGCGGGCCCGTGTCACAGGAGGAGTCACACAGTGGATCTACTAATTACATGGAATTATAGTCTTTACATGTAAGCGAGGTTGAGGGCGTTTGAGGAGGTTCTTCTCTAATCAGCGCATCGTTTATGCTAAACACACGTCTCATCACTCGTCTCACAAAGACTAATTACCACATGGGGTTAAATGGCAAACACGCCTCATTTGCATAAATGGAATTCATATAGATTTTAGGGGGGTTAATAGAGTTTGTTCCCCGGTTTAACCCCGTGTTGGTGGAGGGTTGGAACAATCGCTGCGTTCTGTCAGCTGGAACACTGTGGTCAGACGTGGAATTATCAGCGCCGGTCCAGTGGAGGCCGCCTGAGCTGCACCACGATCAGCTGTTCCTCCTCCTTTGTCCATTAAAGGACCACGATCAGCTGTTCCTCCTCCTTTGTCCATTAAAGGACCACGATCAGCTGTTCCTCCTCCTTTGTCCATAGGTGCACCACGATCAGCTGTTCGTCCTTCTTTGTCCATCGGAGGACCACGATCAGCTGTTCCTCCTCCTTTGTCCACAAGGGGACCACGATCAGCTGTTCCTCCTCCTTTGTCCATCGGAGGACCACAATCAGCTGTTCCTCCTCCTTTGTCCATGGGTACACCACGATCAGCTGTTCCTCCTCCTTTTCCATCAGGGGACCATGATCAGCTGTTCCTCCTCCCTTGTCCATCGGAGGACCATGATCAGCTGTTCCTCCTCCTTTGTCCATCGGAGGACCACGATCAGCTGTTTCTCCTCCTTTGTCCATTAAAGGACCACAATCAGCTGTTCCTCCTCCTTTGTCCATCAGGGGACCATGATCGGCTGTTCCTCCTCCTTTGTCCACAAGGGGACCACGATCAGCTGTTCCTCCTACTTTGTCCATTAGGGGACCACGATCAGCTGTTCCTCCTCCTTTGTCCATTAAAGGACCACAATCAGCTGTTCCTCCTCCTTTGTCCATCAGGGGACCACGATCGGCTGTTCCTCCTCCTTTGTCCATCGGAGGATCCCAATCAGCTGTTCCTCCTCCTTTGTCCATCCCTGCTCCATTTGTCCACCCATGTAGCCAGCAGCAGAAGCTCTGGTCCAGCTGCGTTCAGGAACAGATCCAGGTCAGCCGGTCTTTTCCTGCTGCAGACCCTGAACGCCTCACTTATGGCTGAGTGCTCGTCTCGCACGGCGAACGCAGACGAGGACGTGCTCAGACAGGAGCGGGTCGACGGGTCGTTTCATAGCTGGAATCCACAGAGTGCGACTCCACCTCTTGCTCTGACCTTTGTGAAGGCTCACGCGCTCCGGCCCTGCTGCTTATAGATCTCTGTCAATGAGCAAATGTTTTGCGGCGCTTTGACATTTAACCTTTGCTCACATCTGCGAATGCCAGAGCTGCTGATATCATTGATTTTTGTGTCACACGCAGACTCGTGTGTTACCTCCTGCTCCTGCGCCAAATGTCATTTTGGATTTCCCCCTCCACGTTTCCTCCGACGCTCATGTGCTCTGTGATTTCCTCTGACGGTGAAGTGAAGCGGTTGTTGGAGCGTGACCGATCCCTTTCAGAAGCCTTCGCTCATTAAAGCCTCGGCTGCCGCCCTTCATACGTCTGCAGCTGTGTTGATGCCGACCCGTCTCAGCCCAGCGGGCTTCCGGAGCGGTTCAGGGGTCCACGGCCCATTTTACTGAAGGCTGAGGAGAGATGGTTCCTGTGCGACCGGCTGCGCAGGCGATAAGGCTTGTGTCTGCGCAGACCGTCCACAGGCGGAGGCAGCGAACGCACCGTGGAAATATTGGACTTAATGCAGTTTTCCTGCCTGGAGCGAACATCAGTCAGAGCAGAAAAGGGGGCGAAGCAGCAGGAGAACGATCCAGACAAAACACAAAACACGCACGTCCACGCCGTTGTCTCATGGCGGCGGCTTCCTCGCAGCAGCGGTCGCTTTTGTTACGGCGTTCTGAAGCGGGCTGTTTGATATGCATTAGACGGCTTTACCCATTTACACTCCATCAAAATAAAGGCCCCAACCCATCTAGGCGTAAATGCTGTGGTTATGGATACAGCAGAGATAGACCTGCCTGCCGCTGCTATGAATTGAAGCAATTTTCTGATCCCATCAGACCAAAGGCCTGTAGCAAACACAAGTTTGTACACGAGCGAGGAGGAATCTGTGTTTGTGTTAACGTCAGCGTGATCGGAACGGCGGATTTAAATGTAGAGATTCAGCAACGATAAGAAATCCTCCTCAAAGAGCTTCAATGTGTGGATGTGAGTCGTTTGAGCTTCCATTCAAATAAACTTCAAATAAACAAAGAAACAACAAATAAACAGACAGACAACAAACAACAAACAAACACACACACACACACACACACACACACACACACACACACACACACACACACACACACACACACACACACACACACAGACCCTGTAGGTTGGACTTGTCCAATGAACCACCACCAGCTGCATGTAAATATGAAGCTCAACAGTGACGCTGAGTTCACGCGTCTTTGTGTGTTTACGTACATGTAGGAACTCAGACGACAACGTAAACGTGAAATCTCTTCTCTGTTGATGATTCATGAGTTAATATCAGCGATGTTGTGGCTCTTCGGCGTCGACTCAGCTTCTGCTGCTCCTGCCGCTCCTGCAGGTTCTTCATCCTCTTCATCTTCTTCATCCTCTGCAGGTCCTTCATCCGCTTCATCTTCTTCATCCTCTTCATCCTCTTCATCCTCTGCAGCCTCTGCAGGTTCTGGAGGTTCTGCCGGTTTTGCAGGTTCTGCAGGTTCTGCAGGTTCTGCAGCCTCTTCATCCTCTTCATCCTCTGCAGCCTCTGTAGGTTCTGCAGGTTCTGCATCCTCTTCATCCTCTGCAGCCTCTGCAGGTTCTGCAGGTTCTGCAGGTTCTGCAGCCTCTTCATCCTCTTCATCCTCTGCACGTTCTGCAGGTTCTGCAGGTTCTGCAGCCTGCAGCGCGGTCCCGGCTGATGAAGATCCTCATCCTCTCACCGCCTCCTGCTCCGCCGCTCCCAGGGCCGGGTACGAGTGACGGCCATCATTTCTCTCAGATTAAAGCTCCTGAAGCCTCTTGTCCAGGAGGCGGAGATGCTCGCTGCCCTCTGACCTTCAGAACCGTCCCGTGAGGAACAGCCCAGTTAACCAGACTAACACGGAGACGAGCGGCGGCGCGGCTTCGAAGCAAAGGCTAAAATGAAAGTATCATGTGTTTCTGCTTTTATCCCTCTCCTTCCGTCTCGCTGACCGTTTCTGGCTGTCAAGGCAATGTTGCCGGGCAACAGCTAAAGGGAGAAGGGATTGAGCACAGCGAGGTCAGGACTGAATGCTGAGCGCGTCTCTCTCTTACACATCCCCACCTCTGGCAGTGGACCTTGAGCTGTAGCTACTGCAAATCCCCCGAAATCCTCCTTGACTTTTTATTTCCATCAGATTCCTGGCGCTGCCTTTATCCGTCACAGACCTTGCCTCTGTTTGTAATGAAGCGGGGGGTGGGGCGGCCTCCTCAGCGAGCCGCACCACCATTTTGATTGTGTCGGTGCCGGCGTGTGGAGGATCACTGCGGCGGAGCAGAGATCGGAGCTGGATGCAGCGGTGCCGTCGGGTTCTGGTGCCGCTGACGCCTGTTGGACTCTGTTGGGTGTGCTTTATTTGTGCCTCCTCCCATGCAGCCATCTCTGAATCTGTCCCCAGCCCTCAGTGGGCTCCAGCTCCTACAGCACGACGTGACAACGCCCACACAGCCTTAGGAAGCAAAAGTGGATTCACGTGCGCTGCCTCTGAGTGTATCAGCAGCCGCACAGTCAGCTGTAACACGCTAGAACAATGGAACAGCGCTGTCGTTAAGAGGAAAGCGGTGGAGCCGTTTGGGTCATGGGGCAGGTTCCAAACCCACCTTCAAACACTGGAACCCCTGCGTGAATGATGGCGCCTGTGCTGGTAGGACCATCATCTCCCACGTCTGCGCCGCTGACGGATCACCAGGCAGCAGCTGTTTCAGGAAGGAGCGCACGCATAGCGGCCTCTGAGGAATTTCCTGCTGCCCCGTCCTCCTCTGGGCTCATCCATCACGGGCTGGAACTGGACCTGCCCTCGAGCGTCAGCGTGTAGGTGCTGATGAGCGGAGGATGATTGTTTGGAGTTTATGGACTCCCGTGACTCCTGACAGCTGGAAATGACAAAGCAGTGCGGCCTTAACGTTTTAGCCTTTCAGCTAGTCATTCGTTCATTTGTTCATTTGTTCGTTCATTTGTTCATTCGTTCGTTCATTTGTACATTCGTTCATTCGTTCGTTCATTTTTTCATTCATTAATTGGTTAGTTTGTTCATTCATTCATTCATTCATTCATTCATTCATTCATTCATTCATTCATTCATTCATTCATTCATTCGTTCATTCGTTCATTCGTTCATTCATTCATTCATGGCTCCGTCGCTGCCGTCTGAGGCCTGTCTGCTGGACATGTGGCCTCTACCTCTGCTTCATTAATAGATGGAGTTACTTGTCGAACATCTGAGATGAGAGCGTTTCTTAAATTGTGACGCAGCCGTCGTCTGGGCTTCATCCAACAGACACTGGAGGTGTCGATGCTCCACCTCCGGCCACCGAGGAGCTCCTTCATCTCCAGGCTGTTGGAGCAGGGAATGAATACGTCTGATCTTCACTGCTGCTCCCGTCCCTTAACGAGCTTTTACCACATCACTGCATCTAATTGTCTTCTTGTTACTGGAGGTTTTTTCATACTTGTGACCACTTTTAATGCATTGCACATGTTTGGAAGCTGAGAGCATTTGGAAAAAGCAATGAAATGTCTTTTTCAGCCGTGTTTGAAGTAAACAAACTCAGTACTTGAGCAAAGTGAAAGTACTTGTAAACACTATTCCCCGTCCAGCAGCGCTTCGGGTCCCTGCGCTGCAGCAGTGAGTCGCCTCCAGCCTCGGTGGCCGATCGGCCTCTTCGTGGGCGACCACGCGACCCGAAGCGGGGCTGAGGCTCCACAACGCGGCGCAGAGCGAGCTGCAAAGCACGGAAACGCTCAGATCACACTTTCACTGCTCCTCCTTTTCGCCCTGGGCTCCATTAAACATCTGCATTTTTCCTCCTCCCTCCTCCTGAGGAACCAGATAAAGAAATGGTTCTTTTCTTTCACAACCAACCAGGTCTGAACAACGACACAAAGCAGCAAACGTGCTTCTCTCCGGTCCTGCTGCTCCGCAGGCAGCAGATGAAGCCGTCACTGCTGTGCGTGTGTGCAGTGGCTCAAACCAGCACCGTCAACCTGCCGCTCGCTCACTGCAGCACCAACTGCGGCTCCGCGAATGAAGCGCCGCCGCGTCCACCTTTCTCACTGTTGCTGCTGCTGTGCAGCCAAGTGATGGATCAACCAATGTACCGGCGCACGACAAATGGGAGCGGCCGTGTGTTTCCAGACGCCAGCACGGCCCCTGAGATGGATCCAACCAAGCCTCATGAGCTCCGTCCACGGAACGAAGACCTGCAGCGTCTCCTCTGACGCCCCATCAAAACTAGAAGCGTCTACTAACGCTCCAAAAGAACAGATTTTCACTGACCAACGTGGAAATTGATGCCCGACGCTTGAAAGGAGGCTGGAATAATCTTGCCCCTCATTTGCTTTGAAGCTGGAAGCAGGACTGCAGCTGCTCAGCGTGCGTCTCCTCCTCTTCCTCAGGATGCCGTCTGTTCTCTGGCATCCTCAAACTGGGAACTACTGGTCCACTCCCAGTGACCACTGTGTCCATATATCAACCAGTCTTTAAAGACATTTTTAAACCATTTTAAATTACTTTCGCTGACCTTCGACGCCAACATGTTGAAATCTTCTTCCAGCTACGTTGTAAAACCATGGAACCACTGACTCGGCAGGTGTGCTACAAAGAGCTAACGCTAACACTCTTAGCATGGCGGCAGAAGTCGTATTCATCGTGTCTTCAAGGCAAATATGTTTCTGACCGTTAATGTTGATTATTTCTACTAAAACCAATAAGTTGCTGTGCAGCAGCGTTCCTGGGGCCTCGGCTGCTGTTTGCTCCTCTGCGACGATGAAGGAGTAGACGTTTAATCCAAACAAGTTAATTAGCAGCAAGATGGCACTGGCACAAACGGAGCTAATGAAATAAACACTGTCCTAAAAGAAGAGATTAGCAATTAAGCTATTGGAGCGCGCAGTCATTTAGGTTCCATTGTGCTGTCGTGCCTCTGTGTTGCAGTAATGAAGACGGTGTGTGTGTGTGTGTGTGTGTGTGTGTGTGTGTGTGTGTGTGTGTGTGTGTGTCTGTGTGTGTGTGTGTGTGTGCGTGTGTGTGTGTGTGTGTGTGTGTGTGTGTGTGTGTGTGTGTGCAGGCGTGCGTGTGTGTGTCTTTGTGTGTGTGTGTGCGTGTGTGTGTGCGTGCGTGCATGTGTGTGTGTGTGTGTGTGTGTGTGTGTGTGTGTGTCTTTGTGTGTGTGTGTGTGTGTGCGTGCGTGCGTGCATGTGTGCATGCGTGTGTGTGTGTGTGTGTGTGTGTGTGTGTGTGTGTGTGCAGGCGTGCGTGTGTGTGTCTTTGTGTGTGTGTGTTTGTGTGTGTGTGCGTGTGTGTGTGCATGTGTGCGTGTGTTTGTCTACAGCAGCGTAGCAGCTCCGGTGGCCTTAGAGGACGAGGGGAGCTGAGGAGGAGGAGGGTGGAGATGAAGCCCGTCCAGTGTGTGTTGTGCATCTTGTCTTCGCTTCGTGTGACTGTCTGCTAGTGTTGAGCAGCTCCAGACTTCAGCAGCAGCAGCAGCTGTGTCATGTGGTGCTGACCCGCGGGCCCAGAGCTGGACACGCTGGTGGTTTCCTGCCCTCATCTTTATGTGAATTAATTGTATCACGTTAGGTTGAGTCACATCTTTACACAACAAGTCGTGATGAATAAAATCAGCTGATTTCAGGCCCTAGAACCTCACAGGACCATCGGTTCTTCACCCTCCGTTGATGCTGAGTTTCCATTTGCTGTTAAATTTGATGTCAAACATTAATAATTGCAGCTTTATTGAGC
This sequence comes from Betta splendens, assembly GCF_900634795.4. Lineage (NCBI taxonomy): Eukaryota > Metazoa > Chordata > Actinopteri > Anabantiformes > Osphronemidae > Betta > Betta splendens. Next base: position 15,940,898 of record NC_040897.2, read on the forward strand.
CTGTGTGCCGCCGTAATCATATTTCAGCTTCCATATAACTATATGACATAATGTCCTTTATGTCCCTGTGAGTCAGACGTTCACTGTGTCCAAACATAAAGTTAACAGTAGCATCAGGTCGACAGCGAGAAGCAGTTAACAGGAGACAGACAAGCCCAGAGGCTGCGATTAAATCACAGCCACCCCAGTGTGTGACTCCAGGCGCCTTTTATCGAGTCACGGGCCCAGTGGCAGGATGGGAACCGCTGGGCAGGTGGAGAACAAGACGTCCAATCAGTGAAGGGCACGTGCGTTTCACCGCATACGCACCTCTGAGCCGCTCAGTGACAAGAGGAACGCGCCGACAAAATGTGTGTGTGTGTGTGTGTGTGTGTGTGTGTGTGTGTGTGTGTGTGTGTGTGTGTGTGTGTGTGTGTGTGTGTGTGTGTGTGTGTGTGTGTGTGTGTGTGCTGGCTTATCTAATCGCTCTGTGGCTTATTTTAGACCGAGTCCAAACTAAATGTGCGATTATTTGGACTGTGTGAGGTATCACATTCTCTAGGTGTGTGTGTGTGTGTGTGTGTGTGTGTGTGTGTGTGTGTGTGTGTGTGTGTGCGTGCATATTTATGTGTACACATGCGTGCATGCGGTTGTGTGTGTGTGTATACGTGCGTGCGTGTGTGTGTGCATATGTATGTGTGTATGTGCGTGCGTGCGTGCATATTTATGTGTATACGTGCCTGCATGTGTGTGTGTGTGTGTGTGTATACGTGCATGCGTGCATATGTATGTGTATACGTGCGTGCGTATGTGTGTGTGTGTGTGCGTGCGTGCATATGTATGTGTATACATGCGTGCATGTGTGTGTGTGTATACGTGCATGCGTGTGTGTGTGTGTGTATACGTGCGTGCGTGCATATGTATGTGTATACATGCGTGCATGTGTGTGTGTGTGTATGTATACATGCATGCGTGTGTGTGTGTGTGTGTATACGTGCGTGCGTGCATATGTATGTGTACTGTATACGTGCGTGTGTGTGTGTATACGTGCATGCGTGTGTGTGTGTGTGTGTGTATACGTGCATGCGTGTGTGTGTGTGTGTATACGTGCGTGCGTGCATATGTATGTGTACTGTATACGTGCGTGTGTGTGTGTATACGTGCATGCGTGTGTGTGCGTGTGTGTGTGTATACGTGCGTGCATGCGTGTGTATGTGTACTGTATACGTGCGCACGCCCGTTCAGGTGTCTGCGCCTGCAGACAGTTGCTCCAGCAGGAGTCATCTCTCATGTCCTCCTCCTGAACAATAGCCCATTGTGCGCGGTGGCAGACTGACACATTCAATAAAGCGGCTGCAGTGGAAGGCAGATTAAGTCACTGCATCATTGCTTACAGCTCCTTTTAGACTCTATTAATTGCTTTCATCAGTGGCAGCTATTCTTTAGCTGGAAGTAAAGAGGTTTAAGAAAAATGAGGACTTTACCGTGAGTGGATATCACCGTTCCAGCGCTCATTCACTCAGTGCAGCTGGAGTTTTACTACAGTGACTCAGACAGAGCGGGTGCAGAGACAAAAGTTACAACAGGCGTAAAAGTGTCAGGACAAACAAAGATGGCAGCTTCATAAACGCTCGACGGCCCCGTGTGCTCACGCTGCAGGACAAACTGCCTCAATAACCCTGTTTGTGTCCGTGTCTCGGCTCGAGGGACGGGTCCTCCCCATATTTCTGCTGCCGTGACACGTTCTGGCCGTCGGCTTCTTTGTGGCATCACCTCTCTGGGATCCGCTGTCATTCTTTAGAGACGCGTCAACCCTTACGTCCTGATGAGTCAGCGCAACTTCACCCACAGACGAGAACTTAGAGCGTTTATCACTGGACTCATGATTGAATCACATTCATCGCTGTGCTTGCGGTTTGTCTAGTTATGGATTTTCTGATTTAAAATGTGATCACATTATGTTACAACGTTGTGTAGGAGGTTACAAATAGTGTCATTACGCTTTCTTTCCAATGCACCCAGATAAAATAACAGACTGTGACTCATCTCATGACTCAGGTGTGAGTAGGTTCAGGCTCATTTCAGTGTCTTTGATGCTTCCTAAGAGTTAATGATGCAGAGACAAACCCAACAAGGAGACGGAGGAGACGGAGGAGACGGAGGAGACGGAGGGGGGGTCCGGGCTCAGGGTCTGCCTGGACCGGCCGGGTTCGGTGGGCGTCCATCTGCCTGGACCGGTGCAGGGACTCGGGTCCTGTGCTGCGTGTGTGTGTGACAATAACGCAGCATTAGGGTGAACAGGCAAAAGGAGGGACGCAGCAGCACGGGCTGCTTCTCAGTCAGACCACATCCTTCAAGGCTACGCACGGCAGCTTCACACCATGAAGTCGGCTGAGTGTGAATACATTTCAGCGCAGACTCTCTTTGAACATTAAGTGTGGACGACTTGTGCTTCAGGCCGAGCCGAGCTTCGTGATTAATGACCTCCCTCCACCAAATCACCACAGCAGGAAAGACGAGGGCTCTAAACGCGGCGCTCGTCAGGAGCCACAACAAGTGACAGGGTGCGACTCTTTGGAGGAGCCTGATATATCTCCCTATTCAGCGCTGAATGGACAGAGGGACAGAGGAGTATTCATGAAACACCCTCCAGCTATGGGAAAAGAACTCAAGAATTTGAACTCTGAAATGCCAAGAAGCCGTTTTCCCTCCTGGCAACCGTCGCGCTCCACTGTTTCCTGCCTGTCCACATGTGATGTGCTCGGCACAGGTTCCTTCACTGCCAGAACTCCCTCCACATTCCTTCAAAAAGGTCCTTTCACACTGATCACGGCTTTATTAAAAATGCCGGAGTGTCTGAGACGCGGCCACTGGTTAAAGTTGGCTCTTATTTCCTCTAAACCTCCGTGTTGAACTGTGACTAATGAGCCTGTGGCGTCTGTGGATGTGTGGCTCACATGGTTGCTTCGCTCCTATCGTAACCTCTGGTAAAAGTGTCATTTCGGTCCTCGTGGACGTGAAACCTTCCATCTCCTCAACGCGCCTGCTGAATTACAAAGACAACATTTGGTCGTAGACAAAAAGTGCACTTCAGCGGTGAAGAGTAAAGTGAGAATCAGCAGGCAGCTCTCGCCTCTTTCTTCTCTCATCCATATAAAAATGAAATGAGGCCGAGGAGCCGCTGCGTGCAGTGGATGGATATTCCTGCCACCTGCGGTGCAGAACATGACGACCGTTGATAATAACTATTTACAAAAAGCTATTTGGGTTCGGGCTGAGACACTGGCTCTGTGATGAGACACTGACCCCCCAGGTCACAGCCGAACATCATCTTCTTTCTCATTTCAGCCTCCGTGCTGCAGAAGACACCGTTTGATGGAATCCAGGGCTCCGTGCGCTTGTTTCGCTTACATCACTCTTTCAGGTGTTTTCGCAAAACCCGGTTGTTTCATTTCACAGTAGGATTTACTGAAATTACCCAATAATAATCACAATAAGCACTAATAGCATTTTAATACCCTGCTGGGAAGTACGTGTAAGAATTTACCGTATCTGTATCCTTGGTTTGCTTCAGACCTTCAGTCCGTACTGTCCCTGAACGCAGCAGCTGATGTAATGATAACGAGTGCAGCAATGTGTGTCATGGTTCAGTCTACAATCCATTAGTGTTGGTAATGTTTGGGGTAGATCCTGGCTGTAAGACGTGAACTCCAACCCCCAGGCATCCATTACATAAGGAGCTGGTTCTATTTTTAATCTGGGGCCTGAACATCAGCACATAAGCTCCTTCGCCCACTGTGACCTTGGTAATAAATATGTAGTAGATCTATCACCTTTCTGAGCTTGAACTTAAACTTCTGACCTGCTAAAAGCAGAACTGGACTGGACAGGTGTACCTAATAAAGTGACCAGTGAGTGTTCACACCAGCCTCCGCTGTACCTGAACAGTTTCATCATCTGTGTGTTCATTAAACGACCGACGCCATAAGATTCTGAGGCAGCTTCACCTTCTGTGCTGTGATTTATCCGAGCCTGGTGATTTCATCCACCTTGATTAAATTTAGTTGCAGATCACATGCAACCAAACGTGTGTTACCTTGGCAACTGTTGATCGCACTTCAACCTCTTATTATACTCAGAAAGGCTGGCGTGTGTCGAGAGCATTTTACCCACAGTATTCTGCAGCGATGTGGAAAAGTCTCAGCTGATTTAAGCATCTGTTTAGTTTTGTTCTACATGAGATTCATGCTTTTCTGCTGAAGACAAGACGAAATGTAGTTTTAGGGCCTTTAAAGAACATAGTGATATTTAAAAGGCTCTTTTATGTTGGATTACCTGTCAAACTGTTCTGGTCAGGTGTCAAAGAGTGTACAGTCAAGGTCCAGATTCAAAACTCTTTGTTAGTCTTTTGAGGAGTTGATTAGGTCTGATTGAATGATCGTGGTCCAGCTGAGCTGGTGGAGTGTGAATCAAGCTGGGAACCAGAGCCAGACGTCTGGGATCAGGCGGTTAAGAAAGCACATCACTTTTTCCAACATGAGCCAGAACAGGGGCCCAGTCAGGGCCTCATCACAGAGCATTGGTTTGTTCTGCTCTGCAACAAAATGTCAAATCATCTTTCTGGCCTCCGAGCTCCGCCGGGTCTCATGTCGGCTCCGTGGGATGCGCCGGTGCTGCGTCTCCACCGTGCTCCTGCTTTCCACGAGAGAGAATCAAAAGTCTGTTAATTGACACTCTTCATCCCGATCTGAGCGTATGCAAACTGATGCACTGTGTAATGCTGATTCCCCAGCGACTTATGCCTGGAATCAGGCAGACTAATGAACATGTCCAACGATGTTCAGCAGAAACCACATTCTCCAGAGACACATGAAGAGAGCGTCTTAACAGAACACAAGGAACCTGCACATGCATGTGAGCGGCTGTTTGATCCCACATATGCAACACATGCCTCCGATCATCAAGCTGCCTCATCCAGGATGCGAGTGCTGAGCTTTGTTCTTCCTGGAGTTTGCGCCGCGTGTTCACTCGTTAGCATAAAATACAGAAGCAGACGTAGAGATGGGGCAACAGACGGTAGATGAGCATTTGAAAGGAAGCGGCACGGCCTGATCAAAGCCTGCGTATGTATTTTAAGCAAAGTGTCTGAAGTTCACTTTGCTGTGTGATTCTGCCTCACAAACGTTTAAAGTCACTCTGAGCTTCGTCTCCGCTGCGAGCTTGGAGCGAGGCTTCCTCTGCTCCTGTAAACAAGCTCTGCTATTGTTTAGTGAGAAAGGTGCCACCATCCAAAGTTGCAGAGCTGCGCTGACTCACAAAGACAAGCTGTTCGGCTTTGATTTTTTCTTAGCTCCCCACACAAAACAAATGACTTCTCTCACTAGATTCCATATGGCGAGACGCCGGGCCAAAGCGTTAGCCAAGCGACAAACACAAGTCCCTCCTGAGCGGTGGCTGCGAGGAGCCGCACGACAGCCTCCTCAGCTGATCTGCTCCAATCACACACACACACACACACACACACACACAGGAAGAGCTAACGAGCGCTAACTGGAGCCTCGGCCCAGGTCATGGCAGCTTTAGTTAGCAGGTGAAACCTGAGATGCCACCAATTCACCACTGGAAATTCTGATTTCTCTCAGATCTCACAGATCAGACCACCAATGCCCATTCCTCTTTTGCAGGTTTCCACCTGTAGGAAGGACGTACACCCGAAAGACAGTAGGTGCTAAAAAAACATTTTAATTTGAAGAAAATAGAAAGTCGTTCTTCTGTAAATCATGTAATAAATAAATACTAAAGTAATGTGACATGAGCCATGAGCGTTTAAAGCCTTTAAGCAGAAACGTCTCGTGTACATATTGTCACGCGCTGAACTCTTGTAATGGCGTTACTGTTCTTCTTCTATGGTCTTGACGCGGGCAACGGGCCGTCTCACTTCCTGTTTCCCACAGTAAATCCACAGAAGACGGAGCCTCACCATTGTTACAGATTAAAACAATGGAATATTTTTAAAAATGTTGGTAAAATAATAGGTGAGTGTTGTGCTAAACTTGTGTGGTTATATCTCTGTGCTGTGAATACGATGAAAGGACGTTCGCTGACGTCTTGGCTAATGTTAGCTCGCTAAGCTACGCTCACATCCACGCCAGTTACCGTACGACAACTTTGTCACGTGGCTACTTGACAAAATGTTAAAATGCACCGCGTCCAAATCATGTTGATGAGCTTATAAGGGTTTATCGGCTAATATTAACTCTGAGCTAATATTGTTATTGCCACAAGGCTAATTAAACATCAACATGGTCACATTTATTCAGCATTGGCAAGAATTCCTCTAATAAATTACACACTTACTATATTTACAGCTACTTATAATGAATCTGCATCTAAAGCCACCACGTGTGCTTTACGCTGGTGTGTCTCGGACGGTGATTATTATTTTGTCACGTTAGAGTAAATCCAATATGACAGTATATATTGATATGGATCTTGTTAGTTTATAAATCCTGCGCTCAGTTGCCACGTGTGCCTTTTGGTTGACAGCACAAAGAAGGAAATTGGAAGACGGAGAGACAGATGTGGAGAGAGGACGTGATGGAGGCAGGAGCAGGAAGAAAGAGACGCAGACGGTGGTCTCCTGTTAAATGTGGAGGTGCATCTGACCCACTACTAAACTGAACACTGTGTGATCAGATTTCATGGAGTCATACAGGTAAATAGATATAACCTGACATTTAATGTGGAGATGTAGCTGAATAAACAGACAAGTCTTAATTACAGAAATACAAACCATTCCTACAATATACTTCACTGTTAAGAGTACAGCACAAAGTTTCTACTGCTTCCTCATAAAAAATGTAAATCAGCGTATTACCTCCAGTACATACTGTAAGAAAGGAGATTAAAAAACCTGCTTCCTGGTACATAGACAGAAGGTAATTTATGCACTGCATGACACATTTGGGGCTGAGGTCCTGAAGTCTGCTCCTAGATTATGAGTAATTGATTACCTATCATTACTCATATAGCAGATGATGAAGTTGGTAGATTTTTTTCTTCTTGAACATTTATGTTTCATTATTCATACACAGACACACATTGAAATGATATGCAGTTCTTTGGGGATTGCAGTGCAACATTGAACAACCAATAAGTCTGTATTCTGTGTGAAACAACTGGGAAAAACGGCAAATCTCTCCAAATCACCTGCTCCTGTACAGTCAATAAGGCCCCAGACAGATCTGATATGGCTGCAGTGTGTGAATCGTGTGTGTATGTGCCAATACGACTGAGATTACTGCTGTTCCAATATTTTCCTTAAATGCGTCGCCTCAGATTTAGAATAGATGTTTACCATCAAACCGCTCTGCAATATGCCAGGCCGATTGTAGATTAGTGCTGGAAAGGTTTATTTTTTATTAGAGATATTCACGAACTCGGTGTGTGTCATTCTGGATCTGGTTGCTTTATCTTTGACATAAATCTTTTTTCCCTTCAAACCACCAGTGAAATGAACCCAACTGGGTGACGTGGAGTTAATAGATAGCTTCAGGCTATGAGGCGCCGCCTCCTCCTCGTGACTAATCCTAATGACTAATCCAGTTGTAAACGATAGACGTGTCTATGTACAGTAACATTCACATGGCTGCTTGCAAGTGATAGCAGGGTTTTTTTTTCTTATTATTTTGTAAAGAGGTAAAAGTTGCATCTATTTTTGTAGCCGTTTTTTATTTTAGGGGAATTTGCAGTGACACTGTTTGGTTTACATTGTGAATAAGCATTAACAGTTGGAACTGCTCTAATAAGATTAAAGCCATTCATGATCATCACTGTACAGAGGCCTTGCTAAGCTAGGAGGAGAGAAAGGATAATGACACACTGTAATATCACTAATGGAGGATGTGATGTGTGTTTATGGTGCTCAGAGTGCAATTTCATTCTTCATCCTTCTCTATGCCCTTTGTGCACAGCCGCCCATCTGTCCATGCTCCCATTTATAGTTTAATTTACCTTATATTGTTGCTAATAATTATTGTTTAATCAAGAACGCATGACATTTTTATACTACAGGTGTTAAGTGGAAAAGCTTAGTAAAAAAATAACGTAAATGAGAGGCTGCAGGCAGCAGCTGAGCAAATAACGTTCATCCTGTCTTTACCTCTGGACACAGTCTTTTCTGTTCCACCATGTGCACTATTCTTTGTTATAGTTTTATATGTTTGTATGTAAGTAGTATTCTTAATTCTCGCATAAAAATATACTACGCTGCGCCATTATCAGCTATGAAGGCGTTTCCTTGTGGGGTCAGGTCACCTGTGGACACACAACTTATAAAATATGACGTGTCTCATGTGGACCTGGTGTAATGGCTGAACTAAAAAACTCACTCTTTGACGTCTTTTGTTTTATGCTTGCAAACAAGAATGTGTAAAAACAGCTGGCGCTGCTCCATTTTTTTATTATGCTGTGGATTTACCGTAAGGTCTTACTAATGAAAACTAGCCGCTCTGTATATGAATCAAGCCTTTAGGAGCGTAGTTCACCAAAGTAAATGGCACTGCTGCGTAATTCTTCTGTGGACGTTCATGTCCAGAGACACCGTGTGCACTTTGGCATTATCTTCTTATACCAATAAAATTAGATAACAGCTTATAGGCTCTTCTAGGCTCACATGACAGCGTGTCCACAGACCCATTCAGCAGAATAATGAATTTAATACCATGGCTCCACTCCCTGGGTGGCTGCTGCCTCAAACCTCTGGAAACCCCACATTAATGAAAGCTTACGCCACGTGATCAATGCCATAAGCCCGACCTCATCCCTTTATGGCAGAGAAGCTCCTCCATCAACCTTAAATATCAGACAAATATGAGAAGCCTGCTTATAAAACCCTGTGGATTCCTGTTGAATTGGGAAAAATTGCTTTTTAAATTGAAGTTGGACGATGGAGATTGGCAGTTTTAAGGGTCTGAGGGTCATCACCTCAAAATCCTAACGCTATTAACAAATAAATGAATATGTGCATATCTGTGTTGACACAACGTCCAATCGTTAAAGCCGCAGTGTCAAACCGTAATAAGTGTTTCCTATCTGTAGTTTTTCCATTCTGTGTATTTCAGATCTAGTTTACATCGCATTCACACAGCTCCAGATTCAGACTTTCTCTCATATCGCTGCTGACTTTACAGTGAAAAGCAATTTCATGGCAAGTTGGTACAGCTGGAAATGAATGTTGTGTTGGGATGTGACTTCAGTGAGAAATGCACTGCTGCAGAGTTCTGGCTGTATGAAAGGGTGATGGGCGAGCGGCACTGCAGAGGCTCCGTGTCCGTTTCAGTCCAGAGTAGATTCAGCTTGTTTCCTTTAACTGTTATTTAGTAGAATGTATCTAATTTACAAGAGTAATCTCATATTACATCAGGGTTCCTTGTATGGGAGTCAATGATTTTTCGTTGTTAATGAGTTGTTCTTCTGTTTGCACTGTCTGTTTATTTACTGCTTCTGACGGTCACAGCACATAAATGATTGCCCAGGTTCACAGAAACCAAAGCCTATCTAAATGTCCTATTTTGACCTTTGGAGCAGTGAGTGCGTGGTGGACCGACCACAACCCCCTTTTCCGTGCTCTACCAGCAGGGAGGTACAGTCACAGTCTATTACCTCTGGAATGGCAGTGGAATTGAATTAGCCCAGGGTGGCTTAAGCATGTGGGCTTGTGTGAACCTGTTAGCGGGGTGCGAGTGCATCATCTTTCACAATCAGCTGGCTGTGTGATGTACCCGAGAAAAATGAGGCTGCTGTGGCTGTGCAGATGGAGCAGTGCCTCGCTCAACATGTACTTACTGGGGTTTTGTTAGCATGTAGACCAGAGGGAACTGAAGGACAGAGATGTGGGTCAGTGGTAGAATCTGTTTAATCACAGGAGCACCAGAAGTAGGTACAGAATTATTATGTACCAAAACCTGTTTATTTTGTATCTAGGAAAGTGGCAAGGCCTTTCTGTACCATGGTGTGTTTGAGGTGCCCTCAGGGCTACTTATGCTAGTAATGTGGTTTTCTTTATGCAGGGTGGGTGAGGGGACGCTCAGGCCGTTGTCTAACCAGTCGATGCAAAGATTCAGTGAACCAGGAAGAGCTGAGAATCAAATCAATGACCTTGTGGTCCGTGGACGGCTGCTCCACCAACTGGTCCACAGCTGGCAGCCGGTGAGTCATTCATCTGTCAGATAATCAACTGTAACTGTCTTTAAATGTGAAGTTCACCCATTTTACGGCAGGTCTTCCATTACACCCAATTCAGCTGATAACATTAAAACCGCAGGTGATGTTAGTTTTGTGGCTAATTGGCTTTGTAGAGGGTCAGGGGTAAGGTTTGTTCAGCGCTGCCTTGACAATCCTCTACCAGGAAAGACAGACTGCCGCTGCTTTCACCCAAAATACTGGGAAAGCCACGCTGCACATAAAAAAGACTGATACGTCCCCAGTGGCAATAAACACAACACATGGCTGCACTAATAAATAGCTTTGTATATGGAGCACCGTGGTACCATGACCGTAGATGGAAGAACCAGAGCTCACGCAGCCTCCACAGACCGTCCAGATGGTCCGGAGGAAGTTTATACTGTTAACGGCAGAAACATTGTAAAGCTTAAATGATACATCGAGGGGGTCGAGAGGGAAAAGATCTGTGGAACCACAGCTCAGTGTTTCTCTTTGCTTTCCTGACTGTGTGATTTCAGTAATTCACATGCTTTTCTGAAAGCACTTGAAGGAAGGAAATGATGTGTTATTGGCCTAAGAGCTGTGGAGCTGCACTGTACCTTCGTTTTTATGTTGGCTATTGTGTGTGACGCAGTTCGCTGTCAGCCTTGGAAAAGCTATTCAGCAACCGGCACGTCTTGGTGTTTTCCTTGATAAAATTACCAGACTTTCAAGGCAGTTTTGAGCAGGAAGTGGTCACACTGCTTGGTGACAATGTTATCACATGGCAAACCAGGAAACGTGACCCTGCATTGAGGCAGTAAACAGCTCTGCGACAGCTCTATCGCTCCGTTCCCATAGCGCTGTGTGGGCACCCGGTGAGGAAGATGTGTAATCAGCGCAGGGCGGCCTCGGTCGACCACATGTTGACTTTTACATAATGCAGATGTTTCTTTGTATCCTGAAAAATCTGTGGCATGGAGTCACCAGAGCATTCTCACAATAAAGCTGTAATATCTTAGCAGTTGTGAGGCTTTTGATTTTCCTCCCTTAAAGGCTTATTCAGTTCTGATGACCTGGCGTGACGGAATGGAACACGACCCATGTCCGGCCTTGTGTTTTAAGAACATGTTGCTTTGTAGGTTTAGAAACAGGCATCCGGTCGTCTGGTGTCTCTTTCCTAAAGCATAGATCCTTCTAGCGATCGTATCTTTATATTGTCCTTCTACCTCTGTAGCAACTGTTTCTACGGTGACGCCGCTCTAAGGACTTCACGGCTGCAGGAGGTTGTCATCGACTCCTTATGTGGCTGCTTGTAAATAAAGCTGAGCACGGTTTCAGGAAGTGGACGAGTCCTCGCGCTGCGTCTCATCGCACTGACAGAAGCTCTCGAGAGCAATCAGCGCTGACTAAACTGTCATAGTGATGGATCTATCAGCTGCTGGCTCAGATCCCAGAAGCCCCTGGCTTTGTGGTTGAACCATATTGTCAGTGAAGTTTGAGATCCAGCACCAGGAATGCTAATCCTTCTATTGTACTCAACCACCTACTGACAACTTTAATTACTGCCACAAGACTCCAAGAAAAAGCTTGTGGAGATTATTTTAGGCCAGGATTACCCAGATTAACTGAAGCTTATTTCAAAGTCTAGTTGGGAATGTTTGATGAATCAGAGTTCATGTAGCTGTTACTATTCACCACCACTGTATCTCTAAGATCAGAATCGGTTGTTCTCTTCTCTTGCGCTTCCACATTGGAGCAGAGCTGTCCACCGGTGACTCGTGTCCTTTGGAACAACGCTGCCTTGTCTGGTAGAACTCGTTCTGCTGCCTGTCAACAGGTGCATCTTGGCCCTTCTGCACGTGGAACCTGCAGTGCGGAAGCCAGCGCTTTCTACAGTCTCCCCTCAGGAAGCACTTCTCTATCTAGTGTCCCCAGACACGACCGTTCGTCCTGTTTCATCTAGTTTAGGATGTGGAAGCCACATAAATTCTCTGCCTTCCTTTTTTGTTGCGTTTATTTAAGCACTTTCCTTCACCGTCAGGAGCGAAGCAGCTCGGTCCAGCAGCCCTGGATCGCTCCAGTGCCAGATAACAAATCTCTCTGGCTCTTTGATGTCCGTGTCTGGGTCCAGACAGTTTCCTGTCTCAAGAAGGCAAACACAGGAAGCGTCGGATTTGGGGCTGTTACACTGCAGTAACAATGCCTGCGAGTAAATCAACGTTTAGTAACAACCGCTTCTCAAAGACGCGTGGGAAAGTTCATGCTCATATACTCAAACTATGGACTGGTCAAAAATCTGACCAGCAGCAGAGTGGTTGCAGAGTTTAAAGCCACAATGTGCAGTTTAAGCTAAGTGGTATCGTTCCGCTGCCTTCTCTGCCCTGATGTGCTCTTCTACCTGCTTCGCTCCCGCAGCCCTTCAGCCTTCACTCATTATCAAGTTGCAATCAATACGAGGCCTCAAAAGCTACTAATCAAGCCTAAATCATTACATTTTTCTCACTTGCTACCAGAGATGCTTAAAAACTTTCAGAAGTGAACTCTGCGACGCTGCCGGCTGCTGTGAGCGGACTTTCAATGAGACTTCAGAAGCACCTCTCCTCAATAAGCTTCAGAGCGTCTCTTATAAAACATACTCGAAATAGACCTGCTCTGTACTGAAGGTGATTTTATAGACTTGACTACAATCCAACCAGGGCCATAAACTCATGGTGTGGAACACATCCAGCAGACACTTTGCATCTGCCTCCTGCACGTGTAGATACTGTACGCTTTTGATATTTCTAGTAAAATAAGCTGCTTTCAGTCGCTCAAAGGAGTTCTTCAATGCACCTTTAATTAGTTTGCTGTAGTCGAAGCCTCTCGTGAACTGATCCGATATGTACAGTATACTGATTGAACATCTGTCTCTTTCCCCTGGCAGTAGTTCTGAATTCATCCAGAATGTGCATGATGATGTACAGTAGCACACATCTGTTTTTTCTTTGCAAAGGAGATTCACTTGTTGAAATACATTTCCGTTTCGAGAGTTATCTTCTAAAAAGAAAAACGTAACATTTTCACCTCATATCTGATCGAAAGGCAGCTGTAACGAGGTGAAAGGATGGGATCAATATCGTAGTTGGAATCTTCACACAGGAACAAACATGAAGTTGACTGTTCACGTACACTGGACTGTTTGTCTGTTTCTTCATGGGAGTCACTGCAGCGTTAAGATGTAACGTAACGTTACAGAATTAGAATTAAACAATGACCAGGATGACACTTAAACGTTGTAAAGATCCTTCATGACAACATTCAGCGACAGGTTTCTTCTTTGGTTGATGACGTTCTAACATCATGGTGGTGACACTGGTTTCAGGGGTTAAGACATAGATGAACTGATTAACACGACCACTTCATGTACATTCAACATTTTTCATCCAGCCTTGAACATGAAATAGTTTTATGTCTGAATTGATTTGATTGTTTTTTCTGAGAGGCCGGTTTTAGTCAATCGTTCATGTTGCTGTGCAGGCATCGATTTGTGTGTGAGAATAAACAAAGCATATTAATTGTGTTGTATAAATATGGTCAGGCAACGCTGGTGTGTTAATTACTAGTTTGGGTCCAAGAGGCAGCTGAACCTGTGGGCGTCAGGCTGCTTCCATTTAGCTCCGTAGACGACAACCTCCACTGTCCACACAACCTTTATACACTCAGCTGCTCTGTGTCAACACATTATGAAAACAGACGGTGGATATCAGGGTCACGCCCGGTTCATGTTTGAGAAACGACTCACTGCACATCTTATAGTGTGTTCAGTGCTCAGGGACTGTGGATTGTTTGGTTGTTAGAACTTTAGTTTCACATGTCAGAATGAAGGCAGTTGTATTTTCAACCAGTCTTTGAACTATATGTGAGAAGAAGCATCAATATTTAATTAAACGTCTTCTGTTCAGCATCACACATGAATTAACTTGTGTATTTTCTCACAAGACCTTTGATTTAAGCAACCAGACAAAGGATGAGTGGAAGGATTTCAGTTTGTACATGAACCATATTAAATCTGTGATGACGATCAAAGCTGTTTAACACAAAGCGGTGCATTCAAAAAGCTCGGTTCCAAATCGGCTATCGGCTCCTCGTCTGCTTTCCTCGTGACTCAAACGTCTAAATGGCAAAAAGACATCTTGTTTGTGAAAACCCCATAGTGACACACTGCGCTGCCCAACTCCTTGGCTCCGTGAGCGGAGGCTGACAGGCGACTAATGACTCCTGACGACAGTTCCCTACAAACTGCCTCATGAATTAGTCATCACCTTCTCTTGACCTGTGCATTGATACAATCTCTGCCAGCCTCAGCAGCCTCCTGAGGACCAGGGAGGTTATGTAAGTTAAGAGATAACAGACCGAATGGAAAGGATGCAGAATGAGCCTGCTTCTCCCAGTCAAGGGCTGCACAACCGTGATTGATGGTGGCACTCGGTTGTTGGCGCGCAGGTCAAGTTGCTCTATAAATAAATTTGATGCAGTGGATTTAAGCTGGCTTCGACACCGTTATATACTATTGGCAGTATAATGTGTAATATTTCATAGTATTCATACAGTAACTGAATGAGAACAGTTACGCTGATAACTGGATCTTATCATTTAGGAATGATTAATAAACTCTAAAGCCAATAGGTAAATCATAATCTGAACCTGCTTAATAAAACATTTACAAAGTTTTTCTATTTGCTTTAATTTAATACCATCAATCTTGGAACTTACAGCACATTAGTCTATTTAGTGTCTCGTGTGTGTGAGTAGACTTACTTCATCACATTCTTCATAAAAATGAAAGTCTTCAAGTCTTTAAACTCAATGACTACAACAATATGCCAGGCTAATGGAAAAATGCTCACTAATTCATTACCCGCTTGTGTTTTATGATGCCTGCAATAATGACTGCACATTATGTTACCAAAGGCTCCTAATGAACAGCATCAAATGTAAAGGGGTCCACAGAGCACAACATGAAGTGTAATTACTATGTCCTATAATGAAAAATTATGCCAATGAAAACAAAATGGCAGCTGGTTCATGTTTTTGCCACAGCGAGCACGAGATCATTTCAGATCGATGTTATTTCCCCAGTGCTTTAAAATAGTAAACAGATATTGTGCAGTTTTGTCGTAGCAGAGCAGCGACGCCAAGGCCCGAAGGCCCCGATGAGTCAGAACACGCGTCCTGAGGAGGTGGAGCAATGTAGGAAAGCATCTATGCACGTAATGTATGAAAAAGGACGAATCTTTACTTGACCTTTAGCTCACTGTTAGCTGGTGTCAGGTCCAATTGGTCCCAGGCACAGTCACAGTGTGAAATGAACATGCTGATTAAAAACATGAGCTTCAGACACACTGCACAGGCAAAACAAGTACTAATAGATTTATAATGAACTAGATGGTAGAAGGCGTTGTTATTATATTGTCTCTGGACAAGATTTGAATGTTTTTGACCAAAATGGGTTCAGCAGGAAGCCATTTTGTCTTTTACTGAACCAACGGCTTCCCTCAGAGTCGCGGGAGAACATCCAGAGCACAAAACACTGCTTCCATTTTCACCACCCTGTTCTGTGGGCCGGCCTTGTCTCCCATCAGGCCTTGCTGCATCCATCTTTTTGTTTTGAGACTGGTGTCTCGGCCATGTCACGACTTTAACTCGGCGTGTGAACTCATTTCTTAACTGCAAAGTGGGGCGAATGGTGACACACTTTTATCACAGATGACGAGATGCCCAACTGAGCATTCACGCAATCACTGCAGCCTCGCACCCAGCCAGGGTCATATGGGACGTAGGACCGCTGAGGCTCCAGAAGCCACCGTGGCCCGCTGTGACTGTGAAGTCACACAAGAGTCACAATCTGTGCCGCTTCTGCTTGGCGAGGCGTCGTGGGCTGGGACAGATGGGAGCGCGAGTGCAGTCATCTGGTCACGACCTCAGTGTAATTAGATAGATGCTTTCTGCTGGTACTGAAAGCTGCCATTAGGCAATTAGACGTGGACGTGGGAGGGTGATTGAATAAATACCTTCATGTTTCACCTTTATTCATTCTCTGCTCTTACAGCTGATATTCACATTTAACCTTTCGTAGCTGATTGGACCTGCTGGACGTCACTGTGAAGATTGCTTTAGATACGAAGCGGGTGGTTTGTCTGCGATAGCTTTTTACACCTGGGCTGCACAAATGCTGAACAGTAACTGATTAAGATGCATTTAACATGCAGATGCTGCTTTCAAGGATTTCCATTCATTACAGATGTAAAATCTATGAGCTTCTCACTCCACAGCGTCATATCGACACCGTGTCTCAATATCAAGGCTGAACCCCTTAGCTTCACGATGCCTGTCGAACCTCTTGTCAAATTAGTTACAGGGTCGAAACACCACGTTTAAGATGCCAAGTGGGAAGAGGTGCTTTTAGGTGCTGTGGGATGATACTGGGCTTAAAAGCTTCACTTCAGTTACACTTTGACTCGTCTTTGTGAGACAACCTTTGTCTGCAGCTGCAATTCCTTCTGTGCCATTTTCTGATTTGGGACACACAAGGTCATAAAGGGCACAGAGCAAGCCCCAGCTGATGTGATTAAACCAGATGGAATGGATGATTGAGGAAGAGGGAGGGGGAGGTGAGAGAGTTAAATGTGGAAGAAGGAGCAGACAAAGGGAGAGACGGCGGGTGAAGGGGGTGGATGAGGTTATCGCGCTGCATTATGCATTGGTGGGTCACCATCCCGGCTGGCTTGTCTTATGGGTTGGTGTCAAGGGTGCCACTCCTGCTTCACACTCTGGTGATGGGCCTGTTGCCATGGCAGCAGCAAAGCAGCTCATTAGCAAATATTACCCGTGGCCCAGAGAGAGAGAGAGAGAGCGAGAGCGAGCGAGCAGGGTGCTGATTTGATGGACAGCATACATCAAATAACCGGTTTACTTCTAACAAGAAGGGGGAGGCACCATGAAGACTCTGCGGGATGAGAAGACGGACTCGTGCCTGTGCATAAGAAGTCATTTGAATTCATTTGGAAAGTGTTCTTCTCACTGATAACCAGCCACTTTACATGTATGAGTCCTCTTGTACAACTGGACCAGACCGCTTGAGAATATATTATCTATGCACACTTTGATTTGGGAACGAAATTGCTTCAAATTACACTACTAGTAATATTTTGGGTGAATATATATGAAGATGTATAGAAAGAGGTGAAAAACATTAACATTGGGACAGAAGAACACTGTTGGAGCCTTTTATTAGAGAAACTAAGGAGCCGATTAGGCAGCGGCCTTGAAGCGGTGGTGGTGGGTCAGTGCTGGTGTGGGACTCGCTGCTTCCTGCCACTCCTTATTTACTAGGACTTTGTTGCTGCACTTCAATTTGATTTTCCTCCTCAGTCTTTGTTAATGTGCAAATTTAAAGTGTGCATAAACCAGGGAGGGTTGAGGCCATGTTATCAGCAGAGGAGCGGGACTCGAGGATAATCAGACAAATGTAGACAACAGCACGCGCCTCCAGTCTCTCCTAAAAGCTTTAATGGTGGCACACATGAAAATAATGAGGGTAGTCGTCACAATGAAAGCACCCAGCTCCAGACTTCAGACTCAAAATGACTGGAGACAAACAGGCTTCAGCTGCACAGGCAGCACATGTACTAATACTTGTATAATCAAAAACCTAGACGATGATAATCAGACTTATTATATTGTCTGGGGACAGGAGTGAAAGCTTTTTAATGTTTCTGACCAAACTAAATTCAGCAGGAAGCCGTTTCTGGTTGTCGTTGCTGTTCAGCAGATGTCTGTGTCTGTTCCTGAACCGACGGTGCAGAGCTTTAACCTCCAAACTCAAAAAAAGCCTAAATTGCACCTTTCTTTTTCAAGCTGACATGTCTGACTGCTTGCACAGACATCCAGCGGTGCATCATGGGAAATAACGCTGGCTCTTCATTAACAGGTGGACACGGCTGAGCAAACATCAACCGCACGACGAGCGCCAGGCGACTCCAGCACCGCAGCCTGAAGAGCAGCTCACCCTGGGTGTGTGATCGCTCTAATGGGAACCAGTGTGTGATGGAGAAGCGAGGGAGCGGGCGGGCGGGCGAGCGAGCTAATGAAAAGGTGCTGGGGTGACATTTTCAGAGTGACGTCTGTAGTAGCGTGACATTTACAGCGAGAAGCCGTCCCAGTGACAGGCCTCACCGACGGCCAACGCGCATTGGAGCATGTATGGAGAAGGATTCTATTCTCTGCTCCACCGGCGTTTCACTGCTCGCTGCTGTAGCAGCCGCGGCTCCGTTCAGACAATTTAACGTCTAATTAATGAGCTGCAGGTGGAAGGTTAGGAGGCGGCTGCGCTGTTTGCGTTACACTCATCAGCCCATGTTTGTGTTAAAAGAAGGATGAAATGGGGCTCGGGGTTGCGTTAAGCCGACGCGTTGCACAAAAGGCAACAGGATGTAATGACGATGTAATGACTGTCATCACTGAGTCCACAGGAGATTTTGTCTGTCATGGCACCAGCACATTAACATCCTGCTGACAGCATAAATGCAGGTGAAGCTAAAATTACACTTCACTCTCTCTACATCGGTTTCTCTCAGCTCTTCAATGAATGATCATGATGCACATAATGCAAATGAACAAGCAGCAAACGGGCACCGTCGCGTGTTCATTTCGAAATGTTCCTCTTTGAAGACATAATAGCCACATTGTACAAGCGCATGATTATAATTGGATGTTAGCATCAACTGGCAGCCCGACAGCCAAACGAGCCAGTGATTGTGAAGCACGAATGTAGGAGCTGCTGCATTTCAGGCGCTTTCAGATATTTTAAAAGTAAGTTTGACACTTGTTTCCTTTTATATTTCTGAATTATTTACAAATCTCAAACAGCTAGAAATGCTTGAGTAAAGTTTGCGTCCTGCTTTATGTGAATCCCAAAGTCCATCTCGTGGGTTCTGACAAACACCACTCATGTTTAGTGTTTAGTGTGTTTATGAGGGAGCACAGAACATGAGTGTTCCTTTCCAGCAGACGTTGACCGTGACCTATGGGCCAAACACACACAACTGCACCTTTCACATACCAAAGGTCAAACACCTCTATCGCTTTCTTTGCGAGTGTCCTTTATGTTGAAGCCTTTTTCCTGCCAGAAGTTTGGCATTTCTTCTACATCAAGGCTGAATATATTCGCAGTGATCTAACTTTTAAAAGTCATAACTGACTCATAGGTCACGGCGAGAGCACGGCGTACTGTAAAAAACTTAAAACAGAAGCATTAAGAGACTAAGAAGCTCTGCTTTGCCTCAATATTCTGCTCAAATGCATCATCTAATGCTGCTAAAGGCGAGAAATGTTTCAGAGAATCTCAAGGCATTTTCTCACAGAGGACAGGCCCAAAGGGAGGGAATCAGGTCATTTGAGGAGACACAGATCAAGGAAGGGAACGCTTCCTGGCCACACGGGGGACTTAATCAGGACGGCTTTTAGGGACCGGGACGCTCTGGAGGACGGAGGATAGAGCGACGGAGCCTTGATGTCCATGCCAGTGGAATAATAATGTATTTTCCTTGGCGATATATGAGCTCATAAGCTTGTAATGACACTGCTGATAGCAGGGTACAGGACAGATGTTTCTTAATTCTTTATTTGCTTTGGTTCGGTGCAGGCCAGGAGCAGAGAGCGCTGGTTTAAATGGTGGCGTCGGGTTTCTGTCAGGGTGCCGGGCTGTGATCCTTTAATCCTGCAACAGACAAGCCGAGTCTTGTTCGTGAAACTGAATATACTGTGGCTGTAATGTAGATGTCGATGTAACACGTCATGAGTACATATGTTACAACAACAGTAGCTTAACTTCCCTGCTTATCCTTTCTGCAGCACCGCCGCTCCACTTTAACGGTTCCACTCGTCTCACACAACAGTTTGGATGCAATAAAAAACTCAGCTCAAAGTGCCCATAAAAAGATGATTAGATTTAACTTTACCCTTATCGGGCGTTTGTTGTGGTTCTCGGAGAGATGGATGCGTTAACATCATTCCAACATCTGGCTCGAGTGCTTTAATGAATCCTCTGTGAGCAATCATAGTTTGAGAAATCAATTTTAATCTGTCTCACTGTCTCAGAATGATCAGCATAAAACACAAAGGCTGCTGAATGTAAATGGCTTTTAGGTTCATACAGCTCAGGAGTGTGGGAAGAAAGAGGTAAAATACCACAAGTGTCCATATTTGGCTCCGCTCTTGAGCTTCGTTTAGGAGAAAGCTCTAATTAACTATTCTGTGTGTGTGCATTCGCATCAGTGAAAGTGTCCACACCAGAATTTAATTTGGATGACGAGGATCTGCAGGGTCTCAATTAGAGGCAAAAGCTTGTTTTTTTCTCCTCTTTGTTATTCAGTCTGAGGAAACAGGTGCATTTTAGCATAAAATATTCCACAGTTAATTAAAGATATCACAGTTTGTCTAGTGTGTCTAATTCAATCATCAGCAGTTGTGCAGCTCTGATTTTGCCGGCGTCTGTGAAGGCACCAACTCTTCCAGCGTCCACGTTGAGTCGTCTCGAGTGTTGTCAGGTGGAGTCTGCTCAAGCGTTTAGCATCATTGATGCTGCAGAAAGCTACATGACACTGTCCCTCCCTGAATCCCATTCAGTGGATCACACACGTGCCATGTGCAGCCTTCCCTGTGCAGTATCTGCACATCTCACTGTCTCGCAAGTCATTAAGCTCATGAATGGCTCTTATCGTTTATCTGTTGCCTCTGAACAATAGGCTTTTAACTGCATTCATGAAGAATTCATGTTTGATCCACTCTATGCAAAACACGTTCACAGCCTGACTTAAATAGTCGTCCTTGTTTTCATATTGCTTTCAGTGGCACAAAGCCGCGCGTGCGTCTCTTTATTCACGCCCTTCGCCTCCGCCTGCGCTCCCTCCTTTGCGGTGTCACTCTTCCCTGCTGCCGCTCGCCCGTCCAGAACCATTTCAAGGTCCTTTGGTCTTAAAACACCGGTGCCTGTCGTGTCGCATGCACTGAGGTGGAGAGGAGGGGCTCTGCAGACCACCACACACAGTCACTTACAGTAAGTGGATGTGGAGGCTGCTGACAGCTGGATGCATCCGCAGAGATTCTGCCAAAATGCACAAACATGTTGTCAAGATGTGTTTCCACATTCTAGCAGGAGCCTAAGTGTCACACAAAAACTGGATCAGTCTGAATCAGCTGGAGCATCTGATGCTTTTATTTTGGTGGCTAGTTGAACGCAGGCAGTTCAGCACTCGGCTGCAGATGCGTGGGCGTTTGTAACTGTGGCTGTGGCTGTGGCTAAGCTAACGTAGCTCCCAAGCGCTCATTTACGGCCTGTAGCAGAAGAAAACGGCCCAGTGGGAGCGAGTGGTGGATTCAGCTCCTGACGCCGCGTCCAGGTTACGTGATGCCATCGTCTGATGTCAGACGCGTTAAACAAGTTCAAGTCACATGTTCCAGTTTGCATCAAATTTATTTTGTGTCACAGAAATGGCAAGAAGTGTCATCAAAGTGCAAAGAATATGGAAATGAAATGATAATCATATTATAATAATTACTAATTTATTTTATTCATTTTGTTGCAAGAAATTCATTCATGGAAAATTATACTTGGCGCCCCAAGGTGTATTTTGTGCACATAATGTATTCTGTGCCATGAAATATACATTTTGTATTGGGGACATTTTGTGCATGACATGCAGTGTGAGGCATGTGGTGCTCCATATTAAAGCCAAGTGCTGATCTGAGCAGTCGCTCCACAGATGAGGCACAGAGCGACCTCCTGTTGGATCTGTTTACCTGTGACCTTCAGCTCCGTCCACCGTGTGTTCGTACAGTCGCCTCTGCGGGTTTTCCCCCGACGCGTTAAATGCTCTCATTTGTAGGCAATTTGTTCCTTCGATCGCTTCCCAACCGGCTTCTTTCTTTGCCCATTGTTTCCAATTAGACTCTGGTTTTTCCCAGACAATCTTCTTGCATCTGGACCGAGAACAAGCAACCATCCATATATTATTGTGATCATAGGATTTTCTGTATAAGTTCATTAGTTTTTGTTTCTCTACCACATGATCCACTGTAATTGGCCTCGTCGCACAAATGAGCCCTTTTCTAAAATAGCTGGGCATAAAATCTCCCTCTGTCCCTTCAGCAACTCAGTAAATGCTCCTTTAGTCACAGCTCCATCATGTGCTTCAAATTGAAGTGTTGTTAATCGCTGCATCTTCTATTTCAGCTTTTACTTGGTAGTTGGACAAGACTTTGCTTCCCAATTCTACAGTTGTGTTTTAATGTAGCAACTTGAATCCCAGATACAATACAAGATCAGTAACAAACAAGTCATTTCTCAGGTCTCGTCTTTCTCAGTGTTTGCAAAAAAGCTTTGACTTTCTAAGAAGAATAATGCTGTTATTTAATTCCCTTTAACATTTATTCATCTGTAGCTCAGTGTTTTCTGTGTCTTCACTGAACAACTTAATTGGATTTTCCAAATATGAGCAAATTTATAGTTTGATGCTGCAGCAAACAAAAACAAGTTGGAGCAGAGTCATGTTTACCACTGTGCTACATCACTGTTCCAACAAATTAGACTTTTCAGCAGAGAAAACAAATAAGTGAGTTGAAAGATTGCTCGTTTATGCTGCAGTGGGTAAAACCTCTGGATGAGACAGATGTGTGCTGCTGCATGGCCTGTCGAGCGCATGCTCTGTCCACAGTCACGCTGCTCTTTCCTTTAGTGGAATACTTCAGTGCTTTAAACTTCACTCCCACCTCTGGACCTGTAAACAATTAACACAGTAACATCAGAGCCTGGGCCCCAGCGTGTACAGGGGCCCAGTCAGAACCCAGATGCTGAGAACCGGCCTTAAAGAGAACCACGGTTGATTGGACTGATCGCATGTGTTTTTTCTAGCCCAGCTCTGCCTCACCCAAAATCTATCCATTGAAAAATAGCTGTAATAATAATAATCTGCTTTTTCCACTGTGCAGTATAGAGACACCCAATATTATCTTGTTCCCAGACACATACTAGTTTACTATGTTTATCCTGACAAATTCCTTCCATCCTCCTCGGTTTATCTTTACAGTTGATGTGTTGTCAATGATTCTTTGGCCTGAAGGTGCATTTCTAGGCGCATCGTGCTCCTGGAGCTAGGCTGTCAGTGAAGGTTCCCCCCAGGGATGTCATTACTCTAAACCCTCCTGCAATACATCAATTTCTAATTAACATTTGCATACTAGATCATTGGGGCGTGCATGAGAGGACGAGGTGGGGGTTGGGGCTGAGGACTCGTACACATACGTTTATGCTAATTAATTTTAATAAAATAAGCCTGGAGCTTAGGATGGGGGTGGAGCAATGCAATGCTTCAACAGCCAATGGGAGGGGCGGGCTGGATGCCTGAGTGCTGTCAGCAACACCGGAACACATCCCAAAACACCCTGGAGACCCGGACCAGCAGGTGGATGGAAGCTGTGTGACATGACTGTGGCAGCGAGTGTGGATCAGGCAGAATCTGCTTCTGCTCACAGGGCATGGCAGTCCTCGCGTCTGGTCAGTGTCATCGTTTACCAAATGTTTCTGCTCCACATTAATCAAATAAACTTCTCCATTTCCTGACTCGGGCGGTAACTAGGCCGTAGTTGAACCAGATCCACTGTGAGGTACCTGGTAGCTTGTGAGCAGCTTCCACTCTTTAGCCAGTCATTCATTATTTGATGCTCCATGGTTCAGTGATGATGCTGCGGTGCACGGCCTGCTAAAGGATGGACACGGCAAGCTTAATGTGACTGGTGGACATGGCCCAGTTACTTCTGGATTCATCCTAATAATAAATGTGCTCAGAAAGCAAATAAAGAAAAATGTGACTGCGTGTGTTTATGCAGCAGAGGTCAAGGACTGGGATGAGGTGAGACACTCAGACAAACATTCAGTGCTGTGTCCCCTGGGCCATTAACCATCATTTATAAGATGCCAGAGCCCAGAATTTATGCATCAGTCCACAAATTTTCATTAAAAACACAATCAACAGCATTCGGCTGATAAACAGACGGACTGAGCCTGATCCATAATCCCTCCCTCGGTTTCATCTTGGGGAGAATTGTCCACCAGTGCAGTCTGATAATTTGACTGATATAATCTTAAAAGGAACTGGGAGGATTTGATATATAGCGTAAGTATGGTACCAAGATTGTAATTTGCAGTCTACAATAAGTGCTCGCAGGCTGATGCATGTGCTGGTGGTGTGTGTGTGTGGAAGATGCTGCTGGGAGACAAGTGAGGTGTCATGACTTTGCTCCAGGCCAAAGATTTGTTGAAACAGATGTGCACATGTCTTCTCAAGTGTTGTTGTTGCCTCCTTGGAGTGTAAATTAGAGTCACATGATAAATTTCTACTTTGTATGCAGATGTGCTAATGGAGGCAGGCATTGCTCTCTGGGCGAACGACTGTGATGTGGCCTGGCTCATCAAGTCAGGAGCAGCACAAACAGCCCAGACCTGCCATCACAGAGCAGTAACATGGAGCTGATGTGAAACTGTGTAATAGCGTTAGCAGCGTGCAGCTCTGGGCGTTTAGACAACTATGGGGAGGAAATGCATACGAAAAATGACCACTGTCACCCAGTCAGTACATCCGGCTTCCAGCTGGTGATGATCCCGCTCAGGAAACAGCCTTTGCTGGTGTCTTACGTGGAGCTGGTTTCATCTGGCCAATTATTTTACCATTTTGATAAAGGTCATAATTTATATGGAGATGTTTGTGGCTTCATCTGTGTCTGCATCCCCGCTGGGGAATTCCTTTGCTTCAATTACATCTGGGAACGACTCTAAAGTTGCCCCAAAGGTCACTGACCTCAGGCGGCGGCACACGATCAGTCATTTTAACAAGGCAACTACAAGACAGGTCAAGATATTAACTCATGTTATTATGCTCATCTGCCAATCAGACGCATCCCGCTACAGTCAAAGTCACATTGAACAAGCCTCATGGGTAGCGCTGTTAGCGCGTTGTTAGCACGGTGAGCTAGCATGCTGCGTGTTGTTTAAGGACACCAGGGTCTGTTCTACTAACGCTCCCAGAAGGCTTCACCTCTGTCCTGTCAGGAATCAGGATGAAATTACATGTTGTGTCAAGCTGAGGCGCCGTAATACGCTCTGATTATCAAGCAATGCGCCGAATCTTGGACTATCTCCACGGAATGCTAATCATGCCTCTATTGGATTTTTCGGTGACGCCTGCCATTAATCCTCAGCACAGTCTGGTGTGATGAAACTGTGGCACTCTTTTGAACGTAATTAACTCCCATGATCGCTTTTGAACCTCACTGCATTGAGTGCTGCGATCGAGAGAAATTACACCAGGCTATTCCGAGTATTTAATGGACCCACGAGTGTCAATTAATGTGGAGAAGCTTTTCATTGCACTTTCTTTTCATGTCCAGTAGCCCAGGTTTTATTAAAAAGCACTTATCCTGAGCCTCTGCGTTTGAAACCAGCAGCCTTCTGAGGTATTACAATAACCCGTGTCCTGTTGTGATTAGCCCGAGGGTGCTAGACCTCCATCGTGGTGACTCTGGACCCAACTCTGCCTCCGATTCAGCGATTTGCTACCGGGACAAATAACAGACTTCAATCGTGTTGGAGCACTTCTGATATCCTGGCCTCGAGCAAAGATGGAAATGAATAAAGCCTGAAGATTGGCCAAATAAATCAAACAGCCAACCTCTAACTTTGCCTTTTATCTCCTAGGATAGTTTCCAAGGTTTCATCTCTATCTTGATTTTCATTAAAGGCATTTTCAGATACTGTCATTTTTACTGGGCACTTTCTTGAACTCTCCAGACTTGATTCAATTTTTCCATTTACTGAACTGAGCTTTTTCTGCTAGATGTGATCAGGGACGTCATCTGAAGCAAAAAGCTAAAGTAAGATTGATCTGATGAATCACTTAACTGTAAAGTTCAGTTCTGCCCAGCTTCCTCCTAATATGTGAAATGGATTATTGTGGTTGTACGAGTGAATAAAGATCGTTTAAGTTTGGGGACGTCTTTGATTAGACTCGGATTTCTGTGTTTCACTAAGTGAGTTTAAAAAAGCTAAAACAGCGAAGCCTTTGTTTTTGCTTGTATGTGAACCCTGAAACCGCCGTAAAGCGCTTCACTGTCAGAATCTGATTAGAGTGAGAATGCAGGGGAGGAATGTCTCACAGCACAAGATTGTCCTACAACAGGTCTGTTCATTAACCTCAGCATGAAGTCAGCCGCGGTTAATCGGCAGTCGAGACACCGCGCGTCTGCAAACCTGCTGTCAAGCTCATGTATTGTCTGCTTTTATTTACGGCTCTGCTGATGGGCTCTGACATCCCGGCATCTGCTTGAACAATTATTCCTTCTATTCCCAGGGGAGAACTGCGATTATGCCCCCCCCCCCCCCCTATGTGTTGAATGTTGTCAGGTGCATCTTCTCTCACAGGTCTAGAGCTGGAAACTCTTTTAATATTGTTAGAAATAAAGAAACGCTCTTGGTGCCCATCATGACAAAGTTCTTAAATGTAAAGTAGCTAAACTACAGCTGAGTCATAAACCAGGACCTTGTCCCAGTATTTACTGTCTTTGTTGTCATGGTGACCAGTCAGAGGAGGTGACGTGGTTTGAAGCAAAGTGTTTTCACATGCATCGTTGGCCTGATTCACCAAACGCACTAAGCTGTGAGGCCCTGATGTTCCAGGATGTTCTGGTTCTGGTTCTCTTTGGCCGCTCGCGGCTCTTCTGCAGTGCACAGCTCGCTGCTGTTGG
The DNA here is from genome assembly GCF_900634795.4 of Betta splendens. Taxonomy (NCBI): domain Eukaryota; kingdom Metazoa; phylum Chordata; class Actinopteri; order Anabantiformes; family Osphronemidae; genus Betta; species Betta splendens. The sequence goes on from NC_040897.2 coordinate 15,967,916, forward strand.
TCTTTTGTCTTCTCCTGGACCCACGTGAGCCTTGTATCGATCTGAATCAGCTGGGTCTGCCTCAGGTCTGTACACTTACAACCCCTGGCCTCTGGGACTTTGCTCAGACCAGCCGCTCTACTGGGAGCAGGCAGCTGTCGGTTTGAATGCTTCACTTGTTCAGCCTGTTAAAGCATCAGAATCAAAAATTGAGAAGCTTCTTTTTCAGTATGTGCTTTTAAAGGTCGCCAGGGTCCCAGAGACTAGTGCAGCAAACAAGCGTAGTGGGTGGATGAACCTTTGCTACCTTTGGTTACTAGTCTTTAGTTTGTGGAGCTGCCTTTGAGTGGTTCATATGGTGCCTGGCTTGTTTTTAAATGTGCCTTATAAATACATTGGGATCATCAGCCGCTAGCTGTTAGATGGTCACCAGCTCTGTCGTCCAGACACTGTCCAGACAAATGGAGGTTGTTAATGCATAACTTATAACTCGGGTGAGTAATAGCCTGATGCTCATCTCTCATAAATATGGTCGACAAAACAAGGACCCTGCACTGTTCTGCGACACGTTCGAGGCCACGGGACGTGATGAGCGCTGATGAGCCACTGCTCATATGAAAGTCGTCTAATTACACACCAGTGCGGGGTAATACGCCGCGGGTGTTATAAGCTTCTCCGGGCACATGGAGGTTTCTCTGCATCAGCACGGTTGTCCGGTGACGGCAGCACATCACGCCTCAGCTTGTGCTCAGGTGAGCAGATCCTCTGGGTTTTGTAAAGGTCACGGGTTTGTTCCGTTTGACATCGAGGTGACGGTTTCTGACCATTTTCACCCTCCACTCAACAAGTACAGTCAGGACAAGAAAAAAACACTAATTACTGACATCCTGTTCGCTCTAATACCCTTCTTATTCAAATGAGGCTCTGTTTCCTCCTGTGTAAAGAATCTACAGGAGCAGCTGTTGGATACAAAGAGATTTCCTCGGCCAGGTCACGAGAGCAGCTGATAGATTAAATGTGCGGCTGCATCTGAGGATCTCCCTCCGCGAGCAGCGGTACACGATGCCATTATCCCATGCTGTGTGTCTAACTAAGACAGATGGCTCTGGGGCCCGGCCTCGCACCGCCATCAGCTCCGTCCTCCCTCACCAAGCCACGGGTGGATCCAGCATTGTTCTGGGCTAATATTAGCCACAGATAAGGACACCTGCGGAGCGAGGACATTTGGTATCAACCACACATGTAGGAAAGTCTTCAGCTGTGCTATAAATAAGCTGCAGAGGAGAGGGAGGAAGGCCTGCCTGCTGTGAAGCTCTGTCACTTCCTCTCCTCCCATGAAAAATGCATCTCTGGGATTAAATGGATTCCCCCACTTCATCGGATTTAGTGAAGCCCAGTCAGGTTGGAGTTTAACCCTGTTTGTTTTCCACACCTGCATAAAATAGACCAAATGAAAAGGACGCCGGCTCCTCTCAGAACGCGTGTTCTGGTATCTGCAGGTTTCATTCTGCTGCGGAGACAGAGATGCTCGGCGAGTGGAGGCTCAGCTTGGCTCCTCTCTCTCCTTCATGCATATTCATGCGTGAGGTAGAGCTGAGCAGGTGATGTTCCCCACAGAGCTGAGCCAAACATAGACACGGCGACGGTGTGAAGGTGTTGAAACGCTTTCAAGTTTTTATCACTGATCAATTCTGCACATGTAAAAGTCGAATCAGAGGCAGTTTCTGTGGTGGGTTGAATCTGTGCACGGGTGGAACTACTAATGTCCACTGAGTGTGTACATCAGAGCTTTTGTCCTTTGATGTGATGCAAAGCCGCCACGTCATTTAATCAGGCAGTTTTATATTAGCTTCATTGGCGTCCGTTCGAGGCTGTGACAATGACTCCGTGCTCCACGTCTGCGTGTTTTCATAGTTGCTCCTCAGTGGAGCTCGCTGCATCGAGCATGAAATTAACACGTTGGGTTTGTGAGATTTGAATTGGCTCCTTCACCAAACGGCATCATTGATTATACAGTTGACTTAATTAATAATGCTGCGTGTTTGAGATTTCACAGATATGAACCTCGTTATTCAGCTTGTGTTTAATTCATGTTTCATTCATTTTGTCTGGACGACCACAAATATGCAGAAGTTTCTAAGACGCCACAAATGATCGTGAATAAAATCCAGAAGCTTTAGAAGCATTCAGATACATTTAAAATGACGACCCATCAGGTAAAACGCGTCGATGTGAGATAGAACATGAAAGAGAAGCGTTCCCTCTTGTCGCGTGTAATCAGCAGCTGGTGATTATATCAAATGCTTCACCCGCATGAAATTATGATACTTGATATTTCCTTCATCTTGTTTTCTCTGCAGCCGGTGAAGTGTCTGTCAGTCCCTGATATTCCTCCTCCCCCTAAAAGTGTGATTTATGTGTGCGCCTGTGTGTCCTTGCACGTTATTAACACACCTGAGGGCGTGCATATGTGTGATGAGAAAGTGTTTACCCTCGCTGTCAACATGATTTAGGAAGTGTGTGGGTAATAGGTGAAGACTGGTGAAATTAATATTAAATTAATGTGGTGTCGGACGAGCAGCTAAATTCCACTTAAGGCCACGCGTCTAGTTGGGAATGATGGAATGCAGTGGACGTGGGAACCCGTCAGAGGTAGCGTCTGCGTCGTGTGCAGGCTCCACAGGACTGAGTGCAGGACGGTGCGTCGCCCACCTGCTCGGCCGGCTGCAGGTCGCTGGCCTCCACACGTCTGCTCGCCGCCTGTCATCGCCCACTGGCATGAGCACAGAGCAGCTCGTGGCTCCGGGGGTGAAGGCTCTGTGGTGAGCAGGTTTCTGGCCGGCCCCCGGCTCTTCACCCTGCACACTGGGCTGTCTGTTCCTCTCCCGCCGTCATCTCAAGGACTCCTCTGTGGAGTGTCTGTCACTGAGGCTGGTTCCCAGTGAGCAGATGTCCCAGACCAGAGCGTGCAGCCTGCAGCCGCATCAGCAGGGAAGCGTGAGCCGCTGTGGCTCCTGTTGGTTTGACTCAGATGACCAGTGATGTGCAGCAAGGATCCGGTGACCGCAGTAAACACTGAGGACCCGTTGAACCCGCCTCCTCGCGTCTCATTGGCCAAGACGGGGAGATGTCGTGTTGTCAGCATCCTCTTGGCTCTGAAACATCTGTGCTCTGCAGAAAGTTGTCTGTAGCTTAGTGTTTTCACCGCCTCCCCTCACCTCGGCCTCAGCGTCCGTCCTCTGTCCTTTAAGCTCATCTTGTTCACATCTCTGTTTTGTTTAGTCATTTCATCTCTTCCGACTCACTCACAGCTCAAATGTACAAACTAAATGTTATGTCAGTGTTGCTGCATCTCCTCCGCTGAAGCCTTTATTATACGACTGTGACATTCACGCTTTTTACATGAATTATTACTATGTTGATAATCTCCATGAAATCTATAATTATGTGTTGAATGGGTCTTCAACACACCAGGGAAATCAATTAAATCTCAAAGGCTTTTTGTTTAATTTATGAGATGGGATTTTAATTCTGCTGAAATAAAAACTAATGAGAAGGTCTTTTTAGAATTTAGTAGTAAATCAGCGCATCAACTTATGCAAAGTGTTTAAGCGTATTAGGAGCCTGTTGTGGAGCCTGAACAGACTAATGTGCCGTCAGTATGTGCGGCGGCGCTGCGGACCTTCCCGGACGCTTGACGGACACCTTTGTGGTCGCGGGCTTTGAACTCTCAGGTTGCAGCGCTGCCCTCGAACCACCAAACCCATCTTCAAAGCGGCGATGAACTGCAACAACAAGTAATTTATGGGTCAGAGAAACCAAGTCACGCCGTATTAATTCTAAGGCTGGATGCAGTGCATTGCCAGTGACTGGGCCAAGTTGAATGAAATGTTGAATGGACTCCCATCACTCAGAGCTGGTGGAAGTGAATTCTAATCCTAGCATAGCACTGCACAGCCTACTAATAACCCACTCAGAGTGCAGGACGGGGGCCGCATACATCGCCGCTCGCTGAATAAAGACCAGCATCAGGTCCAAACCCGACTCAGAGGTTCCGACCTTGAGGCTGCGAGGCCTTGTTTGCGTAGTGGCTCAGAATAGTAATAACCAGATGTATGTATGCAGGTCTCTGCCTCCAACCTGAGCTGCTGCTGCTGCTGCTAATGGTCTCCATTCAACACAGAGCCCAGATGATTCTAGACACTGATGATCGGTTTGGAAGTATTGTATTAAATAAATGAGCATTAACGTCAGAGACGCTGCAGGGACGCGGTGTGGTGGTTGTAGGTCACCCCTCGTTTTCTCCGCTGGTGATGGACCTTCACGCTCTGACCGGTGACGTACAGCAGGCGAGTGGTGACCTCTGTGGCCTGTGATGATATTCAGCTGCGTCACTATCTCCTCCATCGCCCACTACATCATCGCTCCACTGTGTGTGTGTGTGTGTGTGTGTGTGTGTGTGTGTGTGTGTGTGTGTGTGTGTGTGTGTGTGTGTGTGTGTGTGTCAGGCAGCGGCGCCATAAATCAGACAATTTACACGTCACACGAAGCAGATGTTGCAAACATGAAGAAGAAAGTTTGTTTGGACGTTTTACACGTTTGTGCTTGATAACACATTCATCCATGAGGAATCCATCCATCTTCTCACACTGAGCCCAGCTCCTGCCCTCGTTCCTCTCGCTCACTGCAGAGCATCCAACAGCACATGACGCTTTCTATGGATTCCTGCCTAGACACAGTTTGGAGCAAAAACATGCCAATACATTATACATGCGGACGCCGCTCATAAGAAATGTGTGTATTTTTGTAATACCCGTGACATTTGCTTGGCATTTGAAGCCTCCTCCACATTATTGTCACGCAGGACATACAGGAATCAGATTAGCCATTTATATTTGATTCAAATCCAAAGGATCAGAATTTCTCTCTTAAAACACCCTCCAGTTGAAACTCCGATGACATTTACATCTGGTGATTGCTATTTCAGATCGGCGTGACACGTAGCATGTTATTTAGATGTCGTTTGGATAGCTGCTAGCGTTTCAACTCCCCACAAAGATGGTTCGAATTTCCCCCCTCGCCTCTTTGAGATGGAATTATGAAAATGCGAGGCCGAGTGAAGCTGCCAGAGACACATCCACCGCATGTAATGTTGTGACAGAGGAGTCTGCTGCAAATGGGAGCCTGCAGACGTGTGTGTGTGCGTGCGTGTGTGTGTGTGTGTGTGTGTGTGTGTGTGTGTGTGTGTGTGTTTGTTACTCTTATACGTCTGCGTTTATGTGTAAGTGTCACAACAAATCATTTGAAGCATGTTGGAGCTTATTCTGCACTCACGCGGCCGTCAGAGCTTCACAAATGGAAACGTTTGAGCAATAGATGCTGCAGATGAGCGACTGTGTTGTTTGCCAACTGGAGATCTCATCCCGTCATTGATTAGTGTGTGTGCGTTAATTGGGCCTTTGTTTGGAGTAGACGTAAGAGTTAGTATCAGCAGGGTAGGATCACACATCCTTGAACCTCATTGTTTGTTAAAAAGACAAAAAAGCAGGTGTTATTTGAAATATTTGAATAGTAATATTTGAAACCAAGTATATAATAAGAATCTGTGTTCAGTGTATTTACAGTAGAAGCTAACGGGCACTTGGTGACTGATCTGGACCGACGCTCATCCATCTCTGGATCCTCTGGCTCCACGAGTCGCCTTCTGTGTGATGGCTCCATCATCGGCTGCAGCGGCTGAACCACAGTTTCTCCAGGGGATCGATGACGTTGTGCTTAGTGTTATTATGTTGGAGCGGCGCGTTGTCTTGGTGACGACACTTTGTCACAGAGGAAAGCGTGAAGTGTTACATGTAATAACGCGGGAGGAGGCTTCAACGGAGCTTTGTCCACGTTCAGTCCTGAAACAGGCTGAGATTGTTCCACAAACAGTGGCATCTTCCAGAAATCTGGTTTGTGTCATATGAAGCAGGCTTAAAATCAGCTACAGCTCAAGTTGGACTGAATTAGAACAAATAATTAGATAGCAAAGCTATCTTCAGCATTAAAGTGCATTAAACCAATTCTTGAGCAGGTTGCAGTGGATAAACCCGCTGCTGGATCCGGCCTCACTAACAGTTGGTCTGAACCCAGGACAAACACTCATTCATCACAGTCACGCCGGTACCGGAGCCCACGCCCACAGATTAGCATCATGGCGCCGTAGCAAGGTGTCGCCTGCGCGTCCTAACATCAGGAACGCCGGGTTTTCCACTTTCAGAGGTTCTGGATCCAGGCAATAATTGACAGGCACCCACAGGATCAACCCAATAAATTAGCAGAACGGCTGCCTAATCATGTCAGCGATGCCCACAGACATCTGGTAAACACTTCAGCTGGAACCATGAAAATGAACTGTGGCATAATGGACGACCAATTATGGATTTGACTGATGGAGCGAGGCGGCGGTGGCTGGTTGTCGTACATGTTGTGGCTGTGTGTTTACTAACGCGTTCCTGCTCACATCTGTAATAACGTTTTCCTTCTACTCTTTATTTCATTTACCTCGTGTGTGAGACCAGGATGTTTATGTGCATGGAGCGCTTTGTGTGTGGCGACGTCCCCTGCAGCCTTCGCAGCGTGGCAGATCTACATTACAGCGCTTACCTGTTGATGTGGGGGGAGAAAAAGATGACTATCAATATTGCCATGGTAACTGTCACCCTGCAGTTCCCAGAAGCCCCAGTGCCACAAGGCAAAAAGAGCGTGTGTGTGTGTGTGTGTGTGTGTGAGGGGGGGTCTTTTTCAGAGGTACACTGGCGGCACAGCGGGGGGTGACAGGGATTACAGCCTCGGCCAGTGGTAAATAATACGACCGCGGTGCGAGTCCCTGTGCTGAAAAGCCTCTATTTCTGAGTGGTTGCCTTGGCAACTAGGAGCAGGCAGTGGCCCTAATTTTGTGTTGGACTCCCTGAGATGGATGAGTTGTTGAACGTGTCGATGAGGGCTGTTCATGGACGTCTGCGCTGCGGAAGGAGACGCTACATAAAGTGGATATTACTCATCCTGCTGCTAAATATTGAGTAGTAATATTTGAAATATGGCCAATAATTATAATGTGGAGTTGAGTGGCTGCGTGTGCATCCTTCTCAGGGGTCAGGGGTCAGACAGGCGGCTGCAGCCGGGTGGAAGCTTGCCAATTACACTGATTGTTTCCTCCGCTGTCTGCGGCGCCGCCGTTCGTACCCACTCACTCGTCGTCTCGAAGCTTCGCTTTGGAACCCAACACCGAAATGAATTAACCACAATTCCCAACATGCAAATGAATGTAAGTACAGAGTCTAGATACAAATCTAAAATAAACCTTTTCACACACAAAGCCTTGATTTTTCCACTAATCCGAGAGGCCGCATAGAATCTGACGTGCTTTTGTTTAATTGGAGCTTTGTGTTTGGATTCTGCACCTCGGGGCCAAAACCAGGAAACGCAGCACAGCCGGAGCCTGAATCACAAGCAGGTCGCGCAGCAGATGTGTCAAAGTGAAATAATAACAGTCATCAGATTAAACTGTCGGTGGACGTGTCCCATGTTTTACTAATTAATTGTGTTTGCTCTGAATTAATGCAGCATAAAAGTCTTGATGTTTATCTGCTGTTTGTTGCTCAGACCCAGCTGATGAACGACCATGTGAGAGGAGGGAGGACACTGGTGGAAACGGACTGGACCGTGTGTTCAGGACCGCGTGTGACCCGTTAAAGTGCTGATTAGAGCTCAGGAGCTCTGCAGCGTCGGTGCAGACGCTGTGACGAGTGACAGCTCATCAGGAACACACAACTTTCCTGAAATATTTCAGCCTAATTTAATTTTCCGAAGAGTCAATATGTTCCCAGGGAGATAGTAATGCAGCAGCCAGTGCCTCATCTCCCTTGCTCAATAATTCATGGCTTCATAATCATTAACAAATGACCTTGGGTTCTGAGCGGTGGAACAGACTCCGTGTCCGCGCTCATCGTTTGACTTTGCAGATTGTTAAACCGCTTCGCTTCATGTGTCTTCGCTCGACGACGGCCAAGTTCTCTGACGACGGCGTGACAACAGTCACATTAATAACGGCGCTCACTTTGTGTCCAGTGCCGCGTCTCCGCTCGCTCAATATGTTTCCATCTTCTTCTGCCGCGCTCTCTCTCTGTCATGTGCTGGACAATAAATCAATAGTGTATCATTGAAGGAGACATCTGTGGGAAAGCGCGGTAACAGGAGACCTCAGGGTGGAGAGAAGGAGGCAGAGCCACTGTCAAATAAGTCCGTCCATCTCCCTCTCATGAGCCGCAACTGTCAAAGGAGAGATGAGTTAAAAATGAAAAAAAGAAAATTGAATGGTTAAATGAAAGAACACTTTTCCAAACATGACTCTCCACACACGCCTCTCAGTCCATCGAACGCCAAAGCCTCTGTTATTTTGTCTCTTTGATGGAAGGTGAGCTTTTTCATAATGCATCACTGACTCGAGTGCATATAAAACATTACCAGACCCCATCAAAACCCAGACAGTGCAGTGTCTGGCATGGGTCCCACCAGCGCCGCCCAAGGCAGCCTGACACACACACACATATATGCACACACACACGCACACACGCACGCACACACACACACACACACACACACATATATGCACACACACGCATATATGCACGCACGCACGCACACACACACACACACTTTGCTCATGGGAGCAAACCAACGCACTTGTATTCAAATATTGATCTGCACTCTTCTGTTTCCAATTCAGTCACACTTATTAAATTCTCTTTCAAACCCAGATCAAAGAGGAGCATGTCTACGCAGCATGTGTGTGTGGGGCAGATCCAGAACCAGCTTCTGACGAGTTCTTCCACGACCTCCTCTGCTTCACTTCCACGTGAAGGTAAACTAGTGGTGGATCGGACCCGGGTCGGAGCATCCGGACGCTCTGCACTGAGCAGCTCGGTCTTCACTGTCGCGGGTACGGACACACCCACTACTTCCCAGATGTTTGATTGTCAAACATGAAACAAGCCTGTGTCCTAGAAATGATCTTTCTACACAACCAAACTCCACTAATCTGTTTTCTCTGACCTTAACTAAAGGGCTTCTGTTTGGTTTTATAAATGTAATAAATTTGACAATTTAATCTTTGAAAAAATAGATTAGAGACATAATAAAAATCCAATTGCATTTAGCACAAAGCCATAATCACATTTTCTGTTGAACTGCATATGAACATCGTAGACCATAATATTAATGCAGTTTGAGCCCATTGTAATAATAAACAGCTTCAGAGTTGTTGGCGGTGCTTGTCCACAGTTTGGCCTGAAGGCATCGTTTGAGGCGTCGCAGACTTACGGGACGTGAACATGCACCTTTACTGGATCAGCGCTGTCAGGGAAGCAGCAGCCGCCACCAGGGAGAGAATTTAGATCAAGTATTGCTAGAGTGATAAAATACAGATGGTAATAAAACTTTCATTTCCCCAGTGGGAATAAGATCATCGAGTGTGAGAGCTGTTTGCAGCTCGTTCCATTTAAAATATGCATGAATCCAGTCCTGCCAAGATCAGTACATGAATAAGAAGTATCCATTCAGTAATTATTGGATTGTGCGCCATAATTGCACGATTTAAATGAATGAGAAAAGGAAACGCGGCGCGTTTGGCTGAGCGCTGGGTGAGTGTGAGCAGGGACTGAGGCCGTATGGATCCGTGGCTTTATGACTGGCTGCTTTTAATGGACTCACTGTGTGACTGTGTTAGTTGTGATTAGGGTTTGCGCTAATTATTGATCGGCGTGTAAACAATCATTTGGTCTGGCCAAACAATCAATGAGCGCGTGCGTGCACGGCCCAGCTTCACTGAGCCACTCATTCAGAACCCGAGATAACGGCAGCGTTTATCACGGCCCCTTGTTCCCCAGTCAGGGTGTGACCTGACGGCGACGCGTGGAGATAAGGACGCTGCCGGTCCGAGGGCTGCGTCCCGTTTGGGGCCGTACACGCCTCCAGTTTGGCTCCAGATGTGGAGCGGATGGCCAGATGTGACGTGCAGCTGTGCCAGCGTCACGCGTCTGCAGGTGCAGGTCACTGGGACGGTATTAGTGATGAAGTGTGTGTCTGACAACAGCGCAGCCTGAAGCTGTGACTTAGGACAAACACACAAATGCTGAACTACTTCCTAAACGCTCAACGACGGCAGCAGCAGCAAAGCTCCCTCGTTCCACGCGCCTGCTTATTTAGCAAACTGTCCAAAAAGCTTCATAATTGATGACGTTAAGCGTCCACAGCTGATTAGAGTCACCACTAACCTGAACCAGAGCTTTGGTGGTGAGTTTTACTTACACACATCCACAGTTAATGAAACACAGGCAGGTTCTTCCTCACGCGTCTGTCTGCAGCGCAAACACACACGACAACCTGCTAATTTCATTTTCATGCTTTGTCTGAAACTGTCGTGTGCACGAAGGAACGCGCCGACCGGAGGATGTTCTCAGGCGGCGCTGGGTTCTGCTCGGTGCCAACAGAGGAATGCAGGAGTCCTGGTGGAACAAAGCTGTTAAAAGACTTTTAAAACACAGAAGAAATAATCTCTCGTTATCGCTGGGGAACATCTGGATTTAATGTCTGCAACGCTTTGCTGGACTTGTAAATACCTTGTGAGAAGCCTCATGCTGCTGTAGGTGTCAGATGATTGATGGCGCCCCCCACCCACGTTTAACAAACTTCCATGCAGCACCTTAAAAAGCTGCACAACAAGTCAAAACAAGCCGCTGGAATTAGAAAGCGTGAGAACGGAGCCGCACCGGGGTCCAAACAAACGCTGGTGCTTGATGAACCTGAGCTGAGCATTAAAGCAGTGGTTGTGGCTCGCGTTTTAGGGCGGCGACGCGGCTTCAGGAGGTTCCAGAGCCCGTCTCACGAGAACAAATGTGCTGCTTCTCGGCCCAGTGGAGCATCGAGCCGGTGGCCGCGGACTCCGTCCCACAGAAGACGCATCAGGACGCTCCTCGTGGAGGCCGCGGTCCGGGACAGCGCGTCACACGCAGAATGAGATGAGGTGAGCAGCTGGAGCAGCGAGCGCGTGGGCGTTTCAGTGATGGAGGACTGGAGCCCGGCGCGATGGCTCATTAGTTGTGGCTAATGTAAATACAGTGAACGTGGTGCAGAGGAAGGGCCCGTCTGGGAGCCTGGTGTTCCCAGAATGGTGCTCTGTGGCTTCTCGTATATAGAGCGACCTACTACTGTGTGCAGGAACACGAGGAGGCGGAGGTTTGTTTGTAGGTTGGTAGGTTTCACCAAATACACCCAGGAATAAGAGAGAAGGTGGAAACACGCTTATCTCCCCATCTGTCCGTCCACCGTGAGCCTCTAAATCCAACATGACGGCTGGAATGTGAGCGCTTCACGCGATCTCTGTCGAGTCCT